>NW_027665694.1:0-59000 GCF_963924005.1 Protomyctophum bolini | reverse complement strand
AACCCATCGTTTTTTTATTTTTTCATTTTTTTCTAATCCTCCAAAATGATGAAAAACGGCGTGCTATAGTATGCCGTACGATATGGGCTATAGCCCATGGTCCAAAATGATGAGAAACGAGGCTAACTTTTTTTTCATTTTTTTCTAATCCTCCAAAATGATGAAAAACGGCGTGCTATAGTATGCCGTACGATATGGGCTATAGCCCATGGTCCAAAATGATGAGAAACGAGGCTAACTTTTTTTTCCAAAATTTCAAAAAACATGGGCTATAACCCATCGTTTTTTTATTTTTTCATTTTTTTCAAATCCTCCAAAATGATGAAAAACGGCGTGCTATAGTATGCCGTACGATATGGGCTATAGCCCATGGTCCAAAATGATGAGAAACGAGGCTAACTTTTTTTTTCAAAATTTCAAAAAACATGGGCTATAACCCATCGTTTTTTTATTTTTTCATTTTTTTCTAATCCTCCAAAATGATGAAAAACGGCGTGCTATAGTATGCCGTACGATATGGGCTATAGCCCATGGTCCAAAATGATGAGAAACGAGGCTAACTTTTTTTTCCAAAATTTCAAAAAACATGGGCTATAACCCATCGTTTTTTTATTTTTTCATTTTTTTCTAATCCTCCAAAATGATGAAAAACGGCGTGCTATAGTATGCCGTACGATATGGGCTATAGCCCATGGTCCAAAATGATGAGAAACGAGGCTAACTTTTTTTTTCAAAATTTCAAAAAACATGGGCTATAACCCATCGTTTTTTTATTTTTTCATTTTTTTCTAATCCTCCAAAATGATGAAAAACGGCGTGCTATAGTATGCCGTACGATATGGGCTATAGCCCATGGTCCAAAATGATGAGAAACGAGGCTAACTTTTTTTTTCAAAATTTCAAAAAACATGGGCTATAACCCATCGTTTTTTAATTTTTTCATTTTTTTCAAATCCTCCAAAATGATGAAAAACGGCGTGCTATAGTATGCCGTACGATATGGGCTATAGCTCATGGTCCAAAATGATGAGAAACGAGGCTAACTTTTTTTTCCAAAATTTCAAAAAACATGGGCTATAACCCATCGTTTTTTTATTTTTTCATTTTTTTCAAATCCTCCAAAAGGATGAAAAACGGCGTGCTATAGTATGCCGTACGATATGGGCTATAGCCCATGGTCCAAAATGATGAGAAACGAGGCTAACTTTTTTTTTCAAAATTTCAAAAAACATGGGCTATAACCCATCGTTTTTTTATTTTTTCATTTTTTTCTAATCCTCCAAAATGATGAAAAACGGCGTGCTATAGTATGCCGTACGATATGGGCTATAGCCCATCGTTTTTTTATTTTATCATTTTTTTCTAATCCTCCAAAATGATGAAAAACGGCGTGCTATAGTATGCCGTACGATATGGGCTATAGCCCATGGTCCAAAATGATGAGAAACGAGGCTAACTTTTTTTTTCAAAATTTCAAAAAACATGGGCTATAACCCATCGTTTTTTTATTTTTTCATTTTTTTCTAATCCTCCAAAATGATGAAAAACGGCGTGCTATAGTATGCCGTACGATATGGGCTATAGCCCATGGTCCAAAATGATGAGAAACGAGGCTAACTTTTTTTTTCAAAATTTCAAAAAACATGGGCTATAACCCATCGTTTTTTTTATTTTTCATTTTTTTCAAATCCTCCAAAATGATGAAAAACGGCGTGCTATAGTATGCCGTACGATATGGGCTATAGCCCATGGTCCAAAATGATGAGAAACGAGGCTAACTTTTTTTTTCAAAATTTCAAAAAACATGGGCTATAACCCATCGTTTTTTTATTTTTTCATTTTTTTCTAATCCTCCAAAATGATGAAAAACGGCGTGCTATAGTATGCCGTACGATATGGGCTATAGCCCATGGTCCAAAATGATGAGAAACGAGGCTAACTTTTTTTTTCAAAATTTCAAAAAACATGGGCTATAACCCATCGTTTTTTTATTTTTTCATTTTTTTCAAATCCTCCAAAATGATGAAAAACGGCGTGCTATAGTATGCCGTACGATATGGGCTATAGCCCATGGTCCAAAATGATGAGAAACGAGGCAAACTTTTTTTTTCAAAATTTCAAAAAACATGGGCTATAACCCATCGTTTTTTTATTTTTTCATTTTTTTCTAATCCTCCAAAATGATGAAAAACGGCGTGCTATAGTATGCCGTACGATATGGGCTATAGCCCATGGTCCAAAATGATGAGAAACGAGGCTAACTTTTTTTTCATTTTTTTCTAATCCTCCAAAATGATGAAAAACGGCGTGCTATAGTATGCCGTACGATATGGGCTATAGCCCATGGTCCAAAATGATGAGAAACGAGGCTAACTTTTTTTTCCAAAATTTCAAAAAACATGGGCTATAACCCATCGTTTTTTTATTTTTTCATTTTTTTCAAATCCTCCAAAATGATGAAAAACGGCGTGCTATAGTATGCCGTACGATATGGGCTATAGCCCATGGTCCAAAATGATGAGAAACGAGGCTAACTTTTTTTTTCAAAATTTCAAAAAACATGGGCTATAACCCATCGTTTTTTTATTTTTTCATTTTTTTCTAATCCTCCAAAATGATGAAAAACGGCGTGCTATAGTATGCCGTACGATATGGGCTATAGCCCATGGTCCAAAATGATGAGAAACGAGGCAAACTTTTTTTTTCAAAATTTCAAAAAACATGGGCTATAACCCATCGTTTTTTTATTTTTTCATTTTTTTCTAATCCTCCAAAATGATGAAAAACGGCGTGCTATAGTATGCCGTACGATATGGGCTATAGCCCATGGTCCAAAATGATGAGAAACGAGGCTAACTTTTTTTTCTTTTTTTTCTAATCCTCCAAAATGATGAAAAACGGCGTGCTATAGTATGCCGTACGATATGGGCTATAGCCCATGGTCCAAAATGATGAGAAACGAGGCTAACTTTTTTTTCCAAAATTTCAAAAAACATGGGCTATAACCCATCGTTTTTTTATTTTTTCATTTTTTTCAAATCCTCCAAAATGATGAAAAACGGCGTGCTATAGTATGCCGTACGATATGGGCTATAGCCCATGGTCCAAAATGATGAGAAACGAGGCTAACTTTTTTTTTCAAAATTTCAAAAAACATGGGCTATAACCCATCGTTTTTTTATTTTTTCATTTTTTTCTAATCCTCCAAAATGATGAAAAACGGCGTGCTATAGTATGCCGTACGATATGGGCTATAGCCCATGGTCCAAAATGATGAGAAACGAGGCTAACTTTTTTTTCCAAAATTTCAAAAAACATGGGCTATAACCCATCGTTTTTTTATTTTTTCATTTTTTTCTAATCCTCCAAAATGATGAAAAACGGCGTGCTATAGTATGCCGTACGATATGGGCTATAGCCCATGGTCCAAAATGATGAGAAACGAGGCTAACTTTTTTTTTCAAAATTTCAAAAAACATGGGCTATAACCCATCGTTTTTTTTATTTTTTCATTTTTTTCTAATCCTCCAAAATGATGAAAAACGGCGTGCTATAGTATGCCGTACGATATGGGCTATAGCCCATCGTTTTTTTATTTTATCATTTTTTTCTAATCCTCCAAAATGATGAAAAACGGCGTGCTATAGTATGCCGTACGATATGGGCTATAGCCCATGGTCCAAAATGATGAGAAACGAGGCTAACTTTTTTTTTCAAAATTTCAAAAAACATGGGCTATAACCCATCGTTTTTTTATTTTTTCATTTTTTTCTAATCCTCCAAAATGATGAAAAACGGCGTGCTATAGTATGCCGTACGATATGGGCTATAGCCCATGGTCCAAAATGATGAGAAACGAGGCTAACTTTTTTTTTCAAAATTTCAAAAAACATGGGCTATAACCCATCGTTTTTTAATTTTTTCATTTTTTTCAAATCCTCCAAAATGATGAAAAACGGCGTGCTATAGTATGCCGTACGATATGGGCTATAGCTCATGGTCCAAAATGATGAGAAACGAGGCTAACTTTTTTTTCCAAAATTTCAAAAAACATGGGCTATAACCCATCGTTTTTTTATTTTTTCATTTTTTTCAAATCCTCCAAAAGGATGAAAAACGGCGTGCTATAGTATGCCGTACGATATGGGCTATAGCCCATGGTCCAAAATGATGAGAAACGAGGCTAACTTTTTTTTTCAAAATTTCAAAAAACATGGGCTATAACCCATCGTTTTTTTATTTTTTCATTTTTTTCTAATCCTCCAAAATGATGAAAAACGGCGTGCTATAGTATGCCGTACGATATGGGCTATAGCCCATCGTTTTTTTATTTTATCATTTTTTTCTAATCCTCCAAAATGATGAAAAACGGCGTGCTATAGTATGCCGTACGATATGGGCTATAGCCCATGGTCCAAAATGATGAGAAACGAGGCTAACTTTTTTTTTCAAAATTTCAAAAAACATGGGCTATAACCCATCGTTTTTTTATTTTTTCATTTTTTTCTAATCCTCCAAAATGATGAAAAACGGCGTGCTATAGTATGCCGTACGATATGGGCTATAGCCCATGGTCCAAAATGATGAGAAACGAGGCAAACTTTTTTTTTTCAAAATTTCAAAAAACATGGGCTATAACCCATCGTTTTTTTATTTTTTCATTTTTTTCAAATCCTCCAAAATGATGAAAAACGGCGTGCTATAGTATGCCGTACGATATGGGCTATAGCCCATGGTCCAAAATGATGAGAAACGAGGCTAACTTTTTTTTCCAAAATTTCAAAAAACATGGGCTATAACCCATCGTTTTTTTATTTTTTCATTTTTTTCAAATCCTCCAAAATGATGAAAAACGGCGTGCTATAGTATGCCGTACGATATGGGCTATAGCCCATGGTCCAAAATGATGAGAAACGAGGCTAACTTTTTTTTTCAAAATTTCAAAAAACATGGGCTATAACCCATCGTTTTTTTAATTTTTAATTTTTTTCAAATCCTCCAAAATGATGAAAAACGGCGTGCTAGTCTGCGGTACGATATGGGCTATAGCCCATGGTCCAAAATGATGAGAAACGAGGCTAACTTTTTTTTTCAAAATTTCAAAAAACATGGGCTATAACCCATCGTTTTTTTATTTTTTCATTTTTTTCTAATCCTCCAAAATGATGAAAAACGGCGTGCTATAGTATGCCGTACGATATGGGCTATAGCCCATGGTCCAAAATGATGAGAAACGAGGCAAACTTTTTTTTCATTTTTTTCTAATCCTCCAAAATGATGAAAAACGGCGTGCTATAGTATGCCGTACGATATGGGCTATAGCCCATGGTCCAAAATGATGAGAAACGAGGCTAACTTTTTTTTCCAAAATTTCAAAAAACATGGGCTATAACCCATCGTTTTTTTATTTTTTCATTTTTTTCAAATCCTCCAAAATGATGAAAAACGGCGTGCTATAGTATGCCGTACGATATGGGCTATAGCCCATGGTCCAAAATGATGAGAAACGAGGCTAACTTTTTTTTTCAAAATTTCAAAAAACATGGGCTATAACCCATCGTTTTTTTATTTTTTTCATTTTTTTCTAATCCTCCAAAATGATGAAAAACGGCGTGCTATAGTATGCCGTACGATATGGGCTATAGCCCATGGTCCAAAATGATGAGAAACGAGGCTAACTTTTTTTTCCAAAATTTCAAAAAACATGGGCTATAACCCATCGTTTTTTTATTTTTTCATTTTTTTCTAATCCTCCAAAATGATGAAAAACGGCGTGCTATAGTATGCCGTACGATATGGGCTATAGCCCATGGTCCAAAATGATGAGAAACGAGGCTAACTTTTTTTTTCAAAATTTCAAAAAACATGGGCTATAACCCATCGATTTTTTATTTTTTCATTTTTTTCTAATCCTCCAAAATGATGAAAAACGGCGTGCTATAGTATGCCGTACGATATGGGCTATAGCCCATCGTTTTTTTATTTTATCATTTTTTTCTAATCCTCCAAAATGATGAAAAACGGCGTGCTATAGTATGCCGTACGATATAGGCTATAGCCCATGGTCCAAAATGATGAGAAACGAGGCTAACTTTTTTTTTCAAAATTTCAAAAAACATGGGCTATAACCCATCGTTTTTTTATTTTTTCATTTTTTTCAAATCCTCCAAAATGATGAAAAACGGCGTGCTATAGTATGCCGTACGATATGGGCTATAGCCCATGGTCCAAAATGATGAGAAACGAGGCTAACTTTTTTTTTCAAAATTTCAAAAAACATGGGCTATAACCCATCGTTTTTTTTATTTTTTCATTTTTTTCTAATCCTCCAAAATGATGAAAAACGGCGTGCTATAGTATGCCGTACGATATGGGCTATAGCCCATCGTTTTTTTATTTTATCATTTTTTTCTAATCCTCCAAAATGATGAAAAACGGCGTGCTATAGTATGCCGTACGATATGGGCTATAGCCCATGGTCCAAAATGATGAGAAACGAGGCTAACTTTTTTTTTCAAAATTTCAAAAAACATGGGCTATAACCCATCGTTTTTTTATTTTTTCATTTTTTTCTAATCCTCCAAAATGATGAAAAACGGCGTGCTATAGTATGCCGTACGATATGGGCTATAGCCCATGGTCCAAAATGATGAGAAACGAGGCTAACTTTTTTTTTCAAAATTTCAAAAAACATGGGCTATAACCCATCGTTTTTTAATTTTTTCATTTTTTTCAAATCCTCCAAAATGATGAAAAACGGCGTGCTATAGTATGCCGTACGATATGGGCTATAGCTCATGGTCCAAAATGATGAGAAACGAGGCTAACTTTTTTTTCCAAAATTTCAAAAAACATGGGCTATAACCCATCGTTTTTTTATTTTTTCATTTTTTTCAAATCCTCCAAAAGGATGAAAAACGGCGTGCTATAGTATGCCGTACGATATGGGCTATAGCCCATGGTCCAAAATGATGAGAAACGAGGCTAAC
Organism: Protomyctophum bolini; assembly: GCF_963924005.1. NCBI lineage: Eukaryota > Metazoa > Chordata > Actinopteri > Myctophiformes > Myctophidae > Protomyctophum > Protomyctophum bolini. The sequence goes on along the minus strand of NW_027665694.1, from coordinate 52,011 downwards.
TTTTTTTTTCAAAATTTCAAAAAACATGGGCTATAACCCATCGTTTTTTTATTTTTTCATTTTTTTCTAATCCTCCAAAATGATGAAAAACGGCGTGCTATAGTATGCCGTACGATATGGGCTATAGCCCATCGTTTTTTTATTTTATCATTTTTTTCTAATCCTCCAAAATGATGAAAAACGGCGTGCTATAGTATGCCGTACGATATGGGCTATAGCCCATGGTCCAAAATGATGAGAAACGAGGCTAACTTTTTTTTTCAAAATTTCAAAAAACATGGGCTATAACCCATCGTTTTTTTATTTTTTCATTTTTTTCTAATCCTCCAAAATGATGAAAAACGGCGTGCTATAGTATGCCGTACGATATGGGCTATAGCCCATGGTCCAAAATGATGAGAAACGAGGCAAACTTTTTTTTTTCAAAATTTCAAAAAACATGGGCTATAACCCATCGTTTTTTTATTTTTTCATTTTTTTCAAATCCTCCAAAATGATGAAAAACGGCGTGCTATAGTATGCCGTACGATATGGGCTATAGCCCATGGTCCAAAATGATGAGAAACGAGGCTAACTTTTTTTTCCAAAATTTCAAAAAACATGGGCTATAACCCATCGTTTTTTTATTTTTTCATTTTTTTCAAATCCTCCAAAATGATGAAAAACGGCGTGCTATAGTATGCCGTACGATATGGGCTATAGCCCATGGTCCAAAATGATGAGAAACGAGGCTAACTTTTTTTTTCAAAATTTCAAAAAACATGGGCTATAACCCATCGTTTTTTTAATTTTTCATTTTTTTCAAATCCTCCAAAATGATGAAAAACGGCGTGCTAGTCTGCGGTACGATATGGGCTATAGCCCATGGTCCAAAATGATGAGAAACGAGGCTAACTTTTTTTTTCAAAATTTCAAAAAACATGGGCTATAACCCATCGTTTTTTTATTTTTTCATTTTTTTCTAATCCTCCAAAATGATGAAAAACGGCGTGCTATAGTATGCCGTACGATATGGGCTATAGCCCATGGTCCAAAATGATGAGAAACGAGGCAAACTTTTTTTTCATTTTTTTCTAATCCTCCAAAATGATGAAAAACGGCGTGCTATAGTATGCCGTACGATATGGGCTATAGCCCATGGTCCAAAATGATGAGAAACGAGGCTAACTTTTTTTTCCAAAATTTCAAAAAACATGGGCTATAACCCATCGTTTTTTTATTTTTTCATTTTTTTCAAATCCTCCAAAATGATGAAAAACGGCGTGCTATAGTATGCCGTACGATATGGGCTATAGCCCATGGTCCAAAATGATGAGAAACGAGGCTAACTTTTTTTTTCAAAATTTCAAAAAACATGGGCTATAACCCATCGTTTTTTTATTTTTTTCATTTTTTTCTAATCCTCCAAAATGATGAAAAACGGCGTGCTATAGTATGCCGTACGATATGGGCTATAGCCCATGGTCCAAAATGATGAGAAACGAGGCTAACTTTTTTTTCCAAAATTTCAAAAAACATGGGCTATAACCCATCGTTTTTTTATTTTTTCATTTTTTTCTAATCCTCCAAAATGATGAAAAACGGCGTGCTATAGTATGCCGTACGATATGGGCTATAGCCCATGGTCCAAAATGATGAGAAACGAGGCTAACTTTTTTTTTCAAAATTTCAAAAAACATGGGCTATAACCCATCGTTTTTTTATTTTTTCATTTTTTTCTAATCCTCCAAAATGATGAAAAACGGCGTGCTATAGTATGCCGTACGATATGGGCTATAGCCCATCGTTTTTTTATTTTATCATTTTTTTCTAATCCTCCAAAATGATGAAAAACGGCGTGCTATAGTATGCCGTACGATATAGGCTATAGCCCATGGTCCAAAATGATGAGAAACGAGGCTAACTTTTTTTTTCAAAATTTCAAAAAACATGGGCTATAACCCATCGTTTTTTTATTTTTTCATTTTTTTCAAATCCTCCAAAATGATGAAAAACGGCGTGCTATAGTATGCCGTACGATATGGGCTATAGCCCATGGTCCAAAATGATGAGAAACGAGGCTAACTTTTTTTTTCAAAATTTCAAAAAACATGGGCTATAACCCATCGTTTTTTTATTTTTTCATTTTTTTCTAATCCTCCAAAATGATGAAAAACGGCGTGCTATAGTATGCCGTACGATATGTGCTATAGCCCATGGTCCAAAATGATGAGAAACGAGGCTAACTTTTTTTTTCAAAATTTCAAAAAACATGGGCTATAACCCATCGTTTTTTTATTTTTTCATTTTTTTCTAATCCTCCAAAATGATGAAAAACGGCGTGCTATAGTATGCCGTACGATATGGGCTATAGCCCATGGTCCAAAATGATGAGAAACGAGGCTAACTTTTTTTTTCAAAATTTCAAAAAACATGGGCTATAACCCATCGTTTTTTTATTTTTTCATTTTTTTCAAATCCTCCAAAATGATGAAAAACGGCGTGCTATAGTATGCCGTACGATATGGGCTATAGCCCATGGTCCAAAATGATGAGAAACGAGGCTAACTTTTTTTTTCAAAATTTCAAAAAACATGGGCTATAACCCATCGTTTTTTTATTTTTTCATTTTTTTCTAATCCTCCAAAATGATGAAAAACGGCGTGCTATAGTATGCCGTACGATATGGGCTATAGCCCATGGTCCAAAATGATGAGAAACGAGGCAAACTTTTTTTTTCAAAATTTCAAAAAACATGGGCTATAACCCATCGTTTTTTTATTTTTTAATTTTTTTCTAATCCTCCAAAATGATGAAAAACGGCGTGCTATAGTATGCCGTACGATATGGGCTATAGCCCATGGTCCAAAATGATGAGAAACGAGGCTAACTTTTTTTTCATTTTTTCTAATCCTCCAAAATGATGAAAAACGGCGTGCTATAGTATGCCGTACGATATGGGCTATAGCCCATGGTCCAAAATGATGAGAAACGAGGCTAACTTTTTTTTCCAAAATTTCAAAAAACATGGGCTATAACCCATCGTTTTTTTATTTTTTCATTTTTTTCAAATCCTCCAAAATGATGAAAAACGGCGTGCTATAGTATGCCGTACGATATGGGCTATAGCCCATGGTCCAAAATGATGAGAAACGAGGCTAACTTTTTTTTCCAAAATTTCAAAAAACATGGGCTATAACCCATCGTTTTTTTATTTTTTTCATTTTTTTCTAATCCTCCAAAATGATGAAAAACGGCGTGCTATAGTATGCCGTACGATATGGGCTATAGCCCATCGTTTTTTTATTTTATCATTTTTTTCTAATCCTCCAAAATGATGAAAAACGGCGTGCTATAGTAAGCCGTACGATATGGGCTATAGCCCATGGTCCAAAATGATGAGAAACGAGGCTAACTTTTTTTTCAAAATTTCAAAAAACATGGGCTATAACCCATCGTTTTTTTATTTTTTCATTTTTTTCTAATCCTCCAAAATGATGAAAAACGGCGTGCTATAGTATGCCGTACGATATGGGCTATAGCCCATGGTCCAAAATGATGAGAAACGAGGCAAACTTTTTTTTTCAAAATTTCAAAAAACATGGGCTATAACCCATCGTTTTTTTATTTTTTCATTTTTTTCAAATCCTCCAAAATGATGAAAAACGGCGTGCTATAGTATGCCGTTCGATATGGGCTATAGCCCATGGTCCAAAATGATGAGAAACGAGGCTAACTTTTTTTTCCAAAATTTCAAAAAACATGGGCTATAACCCATCGTTTTTTTATTTTTTCATTTTTTTCAAATCCTCCAAAATGATGAAAAACGGCGTGCTATAGTATGCCGTACGATATGGGCTATAGCCCATCGTTTTTTTATTTTATCATTTTTTTCTAATCCTCCAAAATGATGAAAAACGGCGTGCTATAGTATGCCGTACGATATGGGCTATAGCCCATGGTCCAAAATGATGAGAAACGAGGCTAACCTTTTTTTTCAAAATTTCAAAAAACATGGGCTATAACCCATCGTTTTTTTATTTTTTCATTTTTTTCTAATCCTCCAAAATGATGAAAAACGGCGTGCTATAGTATGCCGTACGATATGGGCTATAGCCCATGGTCCAAAATGATGAGAAACGAGGCAAACTTTTTTTTTCAAAATTTCAAAAAACATGGGCTATAACCCATCGTTTTTTTATTTTTTCATTTTTTTCAAATCCTCCAAAATGATGAAAAACGGCGTGCTATAGTATGCCGTACGATATGGGCTATAGCCCATGGTCCAAAATGATGAGAAACGAGGCTAACTTTTTTTTCCAAAATTTCAAAAAACATGGGCTATAACCCATCGTTTTTTTATTTTTTCATTTTTTTCAAATCCTCCAAAATGATGAAAAACGGCGTGCTATAGTATGCCGTACGATATGGGCTATAGCCCATGGTCCAAAATGATGAGAAACGAGGCTAACTTTTTTTTCAAAATTTCAAAAAACATGGGCTATAACCCATCGTTTTTTTAATTTTTCATTTTTTCAATCCGCCAAAATGATGAAAAACGGCGTGCTAGTCTGCCGTACGATATGGGCTATAGCCCATGGTCCAAAATGATGAGAAACGAGGCTAACTTTTTTTTTCAAAATTTCAAAAACATGGGCTATAACCCATCGTTTTTTTATTTTTTCATTTTTTTCTAATCTCCAAATGATGAAAAACCGGCGTGCTATAGTATGCCGTACGATATGGGCTATAGCCCATGGTCCAAAATGATGAGAAACGAGGCTAACTTTTTTTTCCAAAATTTTTCAAAAAACATGGGCTATAACCCATCGTTTTTTTATTTTTTAATTTTTTTCAAATCCTCCAAAATGATGAAAAACGGCGTGCTATAGTATGCCGTACGATATGGGCTATAGCCCATGGTCCAAAATGATGAGAAACGAGGCTAACTTTTTTTTTCAAAATTTCAAAAAACATGGGCTATAACCCATCGTTTTTTTATTTTTTCATTTTTTTCAAATCCTCCAAAATGATGAAAAACTGCGTGCTATAGTATGCCGTACGATATGGGCTATAGCCCATGGTCCAAAATGATGAGAAACGAGGCTAACTTTTTTTTTCAAAAATTCAAAAAACATGGGCTATAACCCATCGTTTTTTTATTTTTTCATTTTTTTCAAATCCTCCAAAATGATGAAAAACGGCGTGCTATAGTATGCCGTACGATATGGGCTATAGCCCATGGTCCAAAATGATGAGAAACGAGGCTAACTTTTTTTTTCAAAATTTCAAAAAACATGGGCTATAACCCATCGTTTTTTTATTTTTTCATTTTTTTCTAATCCTCCAAAATGATGAAAAACGGCGTGCTATAGTATGCCGTACGATATGGGCTATAGCCCATGGTCCAAAATGATGAGAAACGAGGCTAACTTTTTTTTTCAAAATTTCAAAAAACATGGGCTATAACCCATCGTTTTTTTATTTTTTCATTTTTTTCTAATCCTCCAAAATGATGAAAAACGGCGTGCTATAGTATGCCGTTCGATATGGGCTATAGCCCATGGTCCAAAATGATGAGAAACAAGGCTAACTTTTTTTTTCAAAATTTCAAAAAACATGGGCTATAACCCATCGTTTTTTTATTTTTTCATTTTTTTCAAATCCTCCAAAATGATGAAAAACGGCGTGCTATAGTATGCCGTACGATATGGGCTATAGCCCATGGTCCAAAATGATGAGAAACGAGGCTAACTTTTTTTTTCAAAATTTCAAAAAACATGGGCTATAACCCATCGTTTTTTTATTTTTTCATTTTTTTCTAATCCTCCAAAATGATGAAAAACGGCGTGCTATAGTATGCCGTACGATATGGGCTATAGCCCATGGTCCAAAATGATGAGAAACGAGGCTAACTTTTTTTTCCAAAATTTCAAAAAACATGGGCTATAACCCATCGTTTTTTTATTTTTTAATTTTTTTCAAATCCTCCAAAATGATGAAAAACGGCGTGCTATAGTATGCCGTACGATATGGGCTATAGCCCATGGTCCAAAATGATGAGAAACGAGGCTAACTTTTTTTTTCAAAATTTCAAAAAACATGGGCTATAACCCATCGTTTTTTTATTTTTTCATTTTTTTCAAATCCTCCAAAATGATGAAAAACTGCGTGCTATAGTATGCCGTACGATATGGGCTATAGCCCATGGTCCAAAATGATGAGAAACGAGGCTAACTTTTTTTTTCAAAAATTCAAAAAACATGGGCTATAACCCATCGTTTTTTTATTTTTTCATTTTTTTCAAATCCTCCAAAATGATGAAAAACGGCGTGCTATAGTATGCCGTACGATATGGGCTATAGCCCATGGTCCAAAATGATGAGAAACGAGGCTAACTTTTTTTTTCAAAATTTCAAAAAACATGGGCTATAACCCATCGTTTTTTTATTTTTTCATTTTTTTCTAATCCTCCAAAATGATGAAAAACGGCGTGCTATAGTATGCCGTACGATATGGGCTATAGCCCATGGTCCAAAATGATGAGAAACGAGGCTAACTTTTTTTTTCAAAATTTCAAAAAACATGGGCTATAACCCATCGTTTTTTTATTTTTTCATTTTTTTCTAATCCTCCAAAATGATGAAAAACGGCGTGCTATAGTATGCCGTTCGATATGGGCTATAGCCCATGGTCCAAAATGATGAGAAACAAGGCTAACTTTTTTTTTCAAAATTTCAAAAAACATGGGCTATAACCCATCGTTTTTTTATTTTTTCATTTTTTTCAAATCCTCCAAAATGATGAAAAACGGCGTGCTATAGTATGCCGTACGATATGGGCTATAGCCCATGGTCCAAAATGATGAGAAACGAGGCTAACTTTTTTTTCCAAAATTTCAAAAAACATGGGCTATAACCCATCGTTTTTTTATTTTTTCATTTTTTTCAAATCCTCCAAAATGATGAAAAACGGCGTGCTATAGTATGCCGTACGATATGGGCTATAGCCCATGGTCCAAAATGATGAGAAACGAGGCTAACTTTTTTTTTCAAAATTTCAAAAAACATGGGCTATAACCCATCGTTTTTTTATTTTTTCATTTTTTTCAAATCCTCCAAAATGATGAAAAACGGCGTGCTATAGTATGCCGTACGATATGGGCTATAGCCCATGGTCCAAAATGATGAGAAACGAGGCTAACTTTTTTTTTCAAAATTTCAAAAAACATGGGCTATAACCCATCGTTTTTTTAATTTTTCATTTTTTTCTAATCCTCCAAAATGATGAAAAACGGCGTGCTATAGTATGCCGTACGATATGGGCTATAGCCCATGGTCCAAAATGATGAGAAACGAGGCTAACTTTTTTTTTCAAAATTTCAAAAAACATGGGCTATAACCCATCGTTTTTTTATTTTTTCATTTTTTTCAAATCCTCCAAAATTATGAAAAACGGCGTGCTATAGTATGCCGTACGATATGGGCTATAGCCCATGGTCCAAAATGATGAGAAACGAGGCTAACTTTTTTTTTCAAAATTTCAAAAAACATGGGCTATAACCCATCGTTTTTTTATTTTTTCATTTTTTTCAAATCCTCCAAAATGATGAAAAACGGCGTGCTATAGTATGCCGTACGATATGGGCTATAGCCCATGGTCCAAAATGATGAGAAACGAGGCTAACTTTTTTTTTCAAAATTTCAAAAAACATGGGCTATAACCCATCGTTTTTTTATTTTTTCATTTTTTTCTAATCCTCCAAAATGATGAAAAACGGCGTGCTATAGTATGCCGTACGATATGGGCTATAGCCCATGGTCCAAAATGATGAGAAACGAGGCTAACTTTTTTTTTCAAAATTTCAAAAAACATGGGCTATAACCCATCGTTTTTTTATTTTTTCATTTTTTTCAAATCCTCCAAAATGATGAAAAACGGCGTGCTATAGTATGCCGTACGATATGGGCTATAGCCCATGGTCCAAAATGATGAGAAACGAGGCTAACTTTTTTTTTCAAAATTTCAAAAAACATGGGCTATAACCCATGGTTTTTTTATTTTTTCATTTTTTTCAAATCCTCCAAAATGATGAAAAACGGCGTGCTATAGTATGCCGTACGATATGGGCTATAGCCCATGGTCCAAAATGATGAGAAACGAGGCTAACTTTTTTTTTCAAAATTTCAAAAAACATGGGCTATAACCCATCGTTTTTTTATTTTTTCATTTTTTTCTAATCCTCCAAAATGATGAAAAACGGCGTGCTATAGTATGCCGTACGATATGGGCTATAGCCCATGGTCCAAAATGATGAGAAACGAGGCTAACTTTTTTTTTCAAAATTTCAAAAAACATGGGCTATAACCCATCGTTTTTTTATTTTTTCATTTTTTTCTAATCCTCCAAAATGATGAAAAACGGCGTGCTATAGTATGCCGTACGATATGGGCTATAGCCCATGGTCCAAAATGATGAGAAACGAGGCAAACTTTTTTTTTCAAAATTTAAAAAAACATGGGCTATAACCCATCGTTTTTTTATTTTTTCATTTTTTCCAAATCCTCCAAAATGATGAAAAACGGCGTGCTATAGTATGCCGTACGATATGGGCTATAGCCCATGGTCCAAAATGATGAGAAACGAGGCTAACTTTTTTTTCCAAAATTTTAAAAAACATGGGCTATAACCCATCGTTTTTTTATTTTTTCATTTTTTTCAAATCCTCCAAAATGATGAAAAACGGCGTGCTATAGTATGCCGTACGATATGGGCTATAGCCCATGGTCCAAAATGATGAGAAACGAGGCTAACTTTTTTTTTCAAAATTTCAAAAAACATGGGCTATAACCCATCGTTTTTTTATTTTTTCATTTTTTTCAAATCCTCCAAAATGATGAAAAACGGCGTGCTATAGTATGCCGTACGATATGGGCTATAGCCCATGGTCCAAAATGATGAGAAACGAGGCTAACTTTTTTTTTCAAAATTTCAAAAAACATGGGCTATAACCCATCGTTTTTTTATTTTTTCATTTTTTTCAAATCCTCCAAAATGATGAAAAACGGCGTGCTATAGTATGCCGTACGATATGGGCTATAGCCCATGGTCCAAAATGATGAGAAACGAGGCTAACTTTTTTTTTCAAAATTTCAAAAAACATGGGCTATAACCCATCGTTTTTTTATTTTTTCATTTTTTTCTAATCCTCCAAAATGATGAAAAACGGCGTGCTATAGTATGCCGTACGATATGGGCTATAGCCCATGGTCCAAAATGATGAGAAACGAGGCTAACTTTTTTTTTCAAAAATTCAAAAAACATGGGCTATAACCCATCGTTTTTTTATTTTTTCATTTTTTTCAAATCCTCCAAAATGATGAAAAACGGCGTGCTATAGTATGCCGTACGATATGGGCTATAGCCCATGGTCCAAAATGATGAGAAACGAGGCTAACTTTTTTTTTCAAAATTTCAAAAAACATGGGCTATAACCCATGGTTTTTTTATTTTTTCATTTTTTTCAAATCCTCCAAAATGATGAAAAACGGCGTGCTATAGTATGCCGTACGATATGGGCTATAGCCCATGGTCCAAAATGATGAGAAACGAGGCTAACTTTTTTTTTCAAAATTTCAAAAAACATGGGCTATAACCCATCGTTTTTTTATTTTTTCATTTTTTTCTAATCCTCCAAAATGATGAAAAACGGCGTGCTATAGTATGCCGTACGATATGGGCTATAGCCCATGGTCCAAAATGATGAGAAACGAGGCTAACTTTTTTTTTCAAAATTTCAAAAAACATGGGCTATAACCCATCGTTTTTTTATTTTTTCCTTTTTTTCAAATCCTCCAAAATGATGAAAAACGGCGTGCTATAGTATGCCGTACGATATGGGCTATAGCCCATGGTCCAAAATGATGAGAAACGAGGCTAACTTTTTTTTTCAAATTTTCAAAAAACATGGGCTATAACCCATCGTTTTTTTATTTTTTCATTTTTTTCTAATCCCCAAAATGATGAAAAACGGCGTGCTATAGTATGCCGTACGATATGGGCTATAGCCCATAGTCCAAAATGATGAGAAACGAGGCTAACTTTTTTTTTCAAAAATTCAAAAAACATGGGCTATAACCCATCGTTTTTTTATTTTTTCATTTTTTTCAAATTCTCCAAAATGATGAAAAACGGCGTGCTATAGTATGCCGTACGATATGGGCTATAGCCCATGGTCCAAAATGATGAGAAACGAGGCTAACTTTTTTTTTTTCAACATTTCAAAAAACATGGGCTATAACCCATCGTTTTTTTATTTTTTCATTTTTTTCAAATCCTCCAAAATGATGAAAAACGGCGTGCTATAGTATGCCGTATGATATGGGCTATAGCCCATGGTCCAAAATGATGAGAAACGAGGCTAACTTTTTTTTTCAAAATTTCAAAAAACATGGGCTATAACCCATCGTTTTTTTATTTTTTCATTTTTTTCAAATCCTCCAAAATGATGAAAAACGGCGTGCTATAGTATGCCGTACGATATGGGCTATAGCCCATGGTCCAAAATGATGAGAAACGAGGCTAACTTTTTTTTTCAAAATTTCAAAAAACATGGGCTATAACCCATCGTTTTTTTATTTTTTCATTTTTTTCAAATCCTCCAAAATGAAGAAAAACGGCGTGCTATAGTATGCCGTACGATATGGGCTATAGCCCATGGTCCAAAATGATGAGAAACGAGGCTAACTTTTTTTTTCAAAATTTCAAAAAACATGGGCTATAACCCATCGTTTTTTTATTTTTTCATTTTTTTCTAATCCTCCAAAATGATGAAAAACGGCGTGCTATAGTATGCCGTACGATATGGGCTATAGCCCATGGTCCAAAATGATGAGAAACGAGGCTAACTTTTTTTTTCAAAATTTCAAAAAACATGGGCTATAACCCATCGTTTTTTTATTTTTTCATTTTTTTCAAATCCTCCAAAATGATGAAAAACGGCGTGCTATAGTATGCCGTACGATATGGGCTATAGCCCATGGTCCAAAATGATGAGAAACGAGGCTAACTTTTTTTTTCAAAATTTCAAAAAACATGGGCTATAACCCATCGTTTTTTTATTTTTTCATTTTTTTCTAATCCTCCAAAATGATGAAAAACGGCGTGCTATAGTATGCCGTACGATATGGGCTATAGCCCATGGTCCAAAATGATGAGAAACGAGGCTAACTTTTTTTTTCAAAATTTCAAAAAACATGGGCTATAACCCATCGTTTTTTTATTTTTTCATTTTTTTCAAATCCTCCAAAATGATGAAAAACGGCGTGCTATAGTATGCCGTACGATATGGGCTATAGCCCATGGTCCAAAATGATGAGAAACGAGGCTAACTTTTTTTTTCAAAATTTCAAAAAACATGGGCTATAACCCATCGTTTTTTTATTTTTTCATTTTTTTCTAATCCTCCAAAATGATGAAAAACGGCGTGCTATAGTATGCCGTACGATATGGGCTATAGCCCATGGTCCAAAATGATGAGAAACGAGGCTAACTTTTTTTTTCAAAATTTCAAAAAACATGGGCTATAACCCATCGATTTTTTATTTTTTCATTTTTTTCTAATCCTCCAAAATGATGAAAAACGGCGTGCTATAGTATGCCGTACGATATGGGCTATAGCCCATGGTCCAAAATGATGAGAAACGAGGCTAACTTTTTTTTTCAAAATTTCAAAAAACATGGGCTATAACCCATCGTTTTTTTATTTTTTCATTTTTTTCTAATCCTCCAAAATGATGAAAAACGGCGTGCTATAGTATGCCGTACGATATGGGCTATAGCCCATGGTCCAAAATGATGAGAAACGAGGCTAACTTTTTTTTTCAAAATTTCAAAAAACATGGGCTATAACCCATCGTTTTTTTATTTTTTCATTTTTTTCAAATCCTCCAAAATGATGAAAAACGGCGTGCTATAGTATGCCGTACGATATGGGCTATAGCCCATGGTCCAAAATGATGAGAAACGAGGCTAACTTTTTTTTTCAAAATTTCAAAAAACATGGGCTATAACCCATCGTTTTTTTTTTTTTTCATTTTTTTCAAATCCTCCAAAATGATGAAAAACGGCGTGCTATAGTATGCCGTACGATATGGGCTATAGCCCATGGTCCAAAATGATGAGAAACGAGGCTAACTTTTTTTTTCAAAATTTCAAAAAACATGGGCTATAACCCATCGTTTTTTTATTTTTTCATTTTTTTCTAATCCTCCAAAATGATGAAAAACGGCGTGCTATAGTATGCCGTACGATATGGGCTATAGCCCATGGTCCAAAATGATGAGAAACGAGGCTAACTTTTTTTTTCAAAATTTCAAAAAACATGGGCTATAACCCATCGTTTTTTTATTTTTTCATTTTTTTCAAATCCTCCAAAATGATGAAAAACGGCGTGCTATAGTATGCCGTACGATATGGGCTATAGCCCATGGTCCAAAATGATGAGAAACGAGGCTAACTTTTTTTTTCAAAATTTCAAAAAACATGGGCTATAACCCATCGTTTTATTATTTTTTCATTTTTTTCTAATCCTCCAAAATGATGAAAAACGGCGTGCTATAGTATGCCGTACGATATGGGCTATAGCCCATGGTCCAAAATGATGAGAAACGAGGCCAACTTTTTTTTTTCAAAATTTCAAAAAACATGGGCTATAACCCATCGTTTTTTTATTTTTTCATTTTTTTCAAATCCTCCAAAATGATGAAAAACGGCGTGCTATAGTATGCCGTACGATATGGGCTATAGCCCATGGTCCAAAATGATGAGAAACGAGGCTAACTTTTTTTTTCAAAATTTCAAAAAACATGGGCTATAACCCATCGTTTTTTTATTTTTTCATTTTTTTCAAATCCTCCAAAATGATGAAAAACGGCGTGCTATAGTATGCCGTACGATATGGGCTATAGCCCATGGTCCAAAGTGATGAGAAACGAGGCTAACTTTCTTTTTCAAAATTTCAAAAAACATGGGCTATAACCCATCGTTTTTTTATTTTTTCATTTTTTTCTAATCCTCCAAAATGATGAAAAACGGCGTGCTATAGTATGCCGTACGATATGGGCTATAGCCCATGGTCCAAAATGATGAGAAACGAGGCTAACTTTTTTTTTCAAAATTTCAAAAAACATGGGCTATAACCCATCGTTTTTTTATTTTTTCATTTTTTTCAAATCCTCCAAAATGATGAAAAACGGCGTGCTATAGTATGCCGTACGATATGGGCTATAGCCCATGGTCCAAAATGATGAGAAACGAGGCTAACTTTTTTTTTCAAAATTTCAAAAAACATGGGCTATAACCCATCGTTTTATTATTTTTTCATTTTTTTCTAATCCTCCAAAATGATGAAAAACGGCGTGCTATAGTATGCCGTACGATATGGGCTATAGCCCATGGTCCAAAATGATGAGAAACGAGGCCAACTTTTTTTTTTCAAAATTTCAAAAAACATGGGCTATAACCCATCGTTTTTTTATTTTTTCATTTTTTTCAAATCCTCCAAAATGATGAAAAACGGCGTGCTATAGTATGCCGTACGATATGGGCTATAGCCCATGGTCCAAAATGATGAGAAACGAGGCTAACTTTTTTTTTCAAAATTTCAAAAAACATGGGCTATAACCCATCGTTTTTTTATTTTTTCATTTTTTTCAAATCCTCCAAAATGATGAAAAACGGCGTGCTATAGTATGCCGTACGATATGGGCTATAGCCCATGGTCCAAAGTGATGAGAAACGAGGCTAACTTTCTTTTTCAAAATTTCAAAAAACATGGGCTATAACCCATCGTTTTTTTATTTTTTCATTTTTTTCTAATCCTCCAAAATGATGAAAAACGGCGTGCTATAGTATGCCGTACGATATGGGCTATAGCCCATGGTCCAAAATGATGAGAAACGAGGCTAACTTTTTTTTTCAAAATTTCAAAAAACATGGGCTATAACCCATCGTTTTTTTATTTTTTCATTTTTTTCAAATCCTCCAAAATGATGAAAAACGACGTGCTATAGTATGCCGTACGATATGGGCTATAGCCCATGGTCCAAAATGATGAGAAACGAGGCTAACTTTTTTTTTCAAAATTTCAAAAAACATGGGCTATAACCCATCGTTTTTTTATTTTTTCATTTTTTTCTAATCCTCCAAAATGATGAAAAACGGCGTGCTATAGTATGCCGTACGATATGGGCTATAGCCCATGGTCCAAAATGATGAGAAACGAGGCTAACTTTTTTTTTCAAAATTTCAAAAAACATGGGCTATAACCCATCGTTTTTTTATTTTTTCATTTTTTTCAAATCCTCCAAAATGATGAAAAACGGCGTGCTATAGTATGCCGTACGATATGGGCTATAGCCCATGGTCCAAAATGATGAGAAACGAGGCTAACTTGTTTTTTCAAAATTTCAAAAAACATGGGCTATAAACCATCGTTTTTTTATTTTTTCATTTTTTTCTAATCCTCCAAAATGATGAAAAACGGCGTGCTATAGTATGCCGTACGATATGGGCTATAGCCCATGGTCCAAAATGATGAGAAACGAGGCTAACTTTTTTTTTCAAAATTTCAAAAAACATGGGCTATAACCCATCGTTTTTTTATTTTTTCATTTTTTTCAAATCCTCCAAAATGATGAAAAACGGCGTGCTATAGTATGCCGTACGATATGGGCTATAGCCCATGGTCCAAAATGATGAGAAACAAGGCTAACTTTTTTTTTCAAAATTTCAAAAAACATGGGCTATAACCCATCGCTTTTTTATTTTTTCATTTTTTTCTAATCCTCCAAAATGATGAAAAACGGCGTGCTATAGTATGCCGTACGATATGGGCTATAGCCCATGGTCCAAAATGATGAGAAACGAGGCTAACTTTTTTTTTCAAAATTTCAAAAAACATGGGCTATAACCCATCGTTTTTTTATTTTTTTATTTTTTTCTAATCCTCCAAAATGATGAAAAACGGCGTGCTATAGTATGCCGTACGATATGGGCTATAGCCCATGGTCCAAAATGATGAGAAACGAGGCTAACTTTTTTTTTCAAAATTTCAAAAAACATGGGCTATAACCCATCGTTTTTTTATTTTTTCATTTTTTTCTAATCCTCCAAAATGATGAAAAACGGCGTGCTATAGTATGCCGTACGATATGGGCTATAGCCCATGGTCCAAAATGATGAGAAACGAGGCTAACTTTTTTTTTCAAAATTTCAAAAAACATGGGCTATAACCCATCGTTTTTTTATTTTTTCATTTTTTTCAAATCCTCCAAAATGATGAAAAACGGCGTGCTATAGTATGCCGTACGATATGGGCTATAGCCCATGGTCCAAAATGATGAGAAACGAGGCTAACTTTTTTTTTCAAAATTTCAAAAAACATGGGCTATAACCCATCGTTTTTTTATTTTTTCATTTTTTTCTAATCCTCCAAAATGATGAAAAACGGCGTGCTATAGTATGCCGTACGATATGGGCTATAGCCCATGGTCCAAAATGATGAGAAACGAGGCTAACTTTTTTTTTCAAAATTTCAAAAAACATGGGCTATAACCCATCGTTTTTTTATTTTTTCATTTTTTTCTAATCCTCCAAAATGATGAAAAACGGCGTGCTATAGTATGCCGTACGATATGGGCTATAGCCCATGGTCCAAAATGATGAGAAACGAGGCTAACTTTTTTTTTCAAAATTTCAAAAAACATGGGCTATAACCCATCGTTTTTTTATTTTTTCATTTTTTTCTAATCCTCCAAAATGATGAAAAACGGCGTGCTATAGTATGCCGTACGATATGGGCTATTGCCCATGGTCCAAAATGATGAGAAACGAGGCTAACTTTTTTTTCCAAATTTTCAAAAAACATGGGCTATAACCCATCGTTTTTTTCTTTTTTCTTTTTTTTCTAATCCTCCAAAATGATGAAAAACGGCGTGCTATAGTATGCCGTACGATATGGGCTATAGCCCATGGTCCAAAATGATGAGAAACGAGGCTAACTTTTTTTTTCAAAATTTCAAAAAACATGGGCTATAACCCATCGTTTTTTTATTTTTTCATTTTTTTCAAATCCTCCAAAATGATGAAAAACGGCGTGCTATAGTATGCCGTACGATATGGGCTATAGCCCATGGTCCAAAATGATGAGAAACGAGGCTAACTTTTTTTTTCAAAATTTCAAAAAACATGGGCTATAACCCATCGTTTTTTTATTTTTTCATTTTTTTCTAATCCTCCAAAATGATGAAAAACGGCGTGCTATAGTATGCCGTACGATATGGGCTATAGCCCATGGTCCAAAATGATGAGAAACGAGGCTAACTTTTTTTTTCAAAATTTCAAAAAACATGGGCTATAACCCATCGTTTTTTTATTTTTTCATTTTTTTCAAATCCTCCAAAATGATGAAAAACGGCGTGCTATAGTATGCCGTACGATATGGGCTATAGCCCATGGTCCAAAATGATGAGAAACGAGGCTAACTTTTTTTTTCAAAATTTCAAAAAACATGGGCTATAACCCATCGTTTTTTTATTTTTTCATTTTTTTCTAATCCTCCAAAATGATGAAAAACGGCGTGCTATAGTATGCCGTACGATATGGGCTATAGCCCATGGTCCAAAATGATGAGAAACGAGGCTAACTTTTTTTTTCAAAATTTCAAAAAACATGGGCTATAACCCATCGTTTTTTTATTTTTTCATTTTTTTCAAATCCTCCAAAATGATGAAAAACGGCGTGCTATAGTATGCCGTACGATATGGGCTATAGCCCATGGTCCAAAATGATGAGAAACGAGGCTAACTTTTTTTTTCAAAATTTCAAAAAACATGGGCTATAACCCATCGTTTTTTTATTTTTTCATTTTTTTCTAATCCTCCAAAATGATGAAAAACGGCGTGCTATAGTATGCCGTACGATATGGGCTATAGCCCATGGTCCAAAATGATGAGAAACGAGGCTAACTTTTTTTTTCAAAATTTCAAAAAACATGGGCTATAACCCATCGATTTTTTATTTTTTCATTTTTTTCTAATCCTCCAAAATGATGAAAAACGGCGTGCTATAGTATGCCGTACGATATGGGCTATAGCCCATGGTCCAAAATGATGAGAAACGAGGCTAACTTTTTTTTTCAAAATTTCAAAAAACATGGGCTATAACCCATCGTTTTTTTATTTTTTCATTTTTTTCTAATCCTCCAAAATGATGAAAAACGGCGTGCTATAGTATGCCGTACGATATGGGCTATAGCCCATGGTCCAAAATGATGAGAAACGAGGCTAACTTTTTTTTTCAAAATTTCAAAAAACATGGGCTATAACCCATCGTTTTTTTATTTTTTCATTTTTTTCAAATCCTCCAAAATGATGAAAAACGGCGTGCTATAGTATGCCGTACGATATGGGCTATAGCCCATGGTCCAAAATGATGAGAAACGAGGCTAACTTTTTTTTTCAAAATTTCAAAAAACATGGGCTATAACCCATCGTTTTTTTTTTTTTTCATTTTTTTCAAATCCTCCAAAATGATGAAAAACGGCGTGCTATAGTATGCCGTACGATATGGGCTATAGCCCATGGTCCAAAATGATGAGAAACGAGGCTAACTTTTTTTTTCAAAATTTCAAAAAACATGGGCTATAACCCATCGTTTTTTTATTTTTTCATTTTTTTCTAATCCTCCAAAATGATGAAAAACGGCGTGCTATAGTATGCCGTACGATATGGGCTATAGCCCATGGTCCAAAATGATGAGAAACGAGGCTAACTTTTTTTTTCAAAATTTCAAAAAACATGGGCTATAACCCATCGTTTTTTTATTTTTTCATTTTTTTCAAATCCTCCAAAATGATGAAAAACGGCGTGCTATAGTATGCCGTACGATATGGGCTATAGCCCATGGTCCAAAATGATGAGAAACGAGGCTAACTTTTTTTTTCAAAATTTCAAAAAACATGGGCTATAACCCATCGTTTTATTATTTTTTCATTTTTTTCTAATCCTCCAAAATGATGAAAAACGGCGTGCTATAGTATGCCGTACGATATGGGCTATAGCCCATGGTCCAAAATGATGAGAAACGAGGCCAACTTTTTTTTTCAAAATTTCAAAAAACATGGGCTATAACCCATCGTTTTTTTATTTTTTCATTTTTTTCAAATCCTCCAAAATGATGAAAAACGGCGTGCTATAGTATGCCGTACGATATGGGCTATAGCCCATGGTCCAAAATGATGAGAAACGAGGCTAACTTTTTTTTCAAAATTTCAAAAAACATGGGCTATAACCCATCGTTTTTTTATTTTTTCATTTTTTTCAAATCTCCAAAATGATGAAAAACGGCGTGCTATAGTATGCCGTACGATATGGGCTATAGCCCATGGTCCAAAGTGATGAGAAACGAGGCTAACTTTCTTTTTCAAAATTTCAAAAAACATGGGCTATAACCCATCGTTTTTTTATTTTTTCATTTTTTTCTAATCCTCCAAAATGATGAAAAACGGCGTGCTATAGTATGCCGTACGATATGGGCTATAGCCCATGGTCCAAAATGATGAGAAACGAGGCTAACTTTTTTTTTCAAAATTTCAAAAAACATGGGCTATAACCCATCGTTTTTTTATTTTTTCATTTTTTTCAAATCCTCCAAAATGATGAAAAACGGCGTGCTATAGTATGCCGTACGATATGGGCTATAGCCCATGGTCCAAAATGATGAGAAACGAGGCTAACTTTTTTTTTCAAAATTTCAAAAAACATGGGCTATAACCCATCGTTTTATTATTTTTTCATTTTTTTCTAATCCTCCAAAATGATGAAAAACGGCGTGCTATAGTATGCCGTACGATATGGGCTATAGCCCATGGTCCAAAATGATGAGAAACGAGGCCAACTTTTTTTTTCAAAATTTCAAAAAACATGGGCTATAACCCATCGTTTTTTTATTTTTTCATTTTTTTCAAATCCTCCAAAATGATGAAAAACGGCGTGCTATAGTATGCCGTACGATATGGGCTATAGCCCATGGTCCAAAATGATGAGAAACGAGGCTAACTTTTTTTTTCAAAATTTCAAAAAACATGGGCTATAACCCATCGTTTTTTTATTTTTTCATTTTTTCAAATCCTCCAAAATGATGAAAAACGGCGTGCTATAGTATGCCGTACGATATGGGCTATAGCCCATGGTCCAAAGTGATGAGAAACGAGGCTAACTTTCTTTTTCAAAATTTCAAAAAAACATGGGCTATAACCATCGTTTTTTTTATTTTTCATTTTTTCTAATCCTCCAAAATGATGAAAAACGGCGTGCTATAGTATGCCGTACGATATGGGCTATAGCCCATGGTCCAAAATGATGAGAAACGAGGCTAACTTTTTTTTTCAAAATTTCAAAAAACATGGGCTATAACCCATCGTTTTTTTATTTTTTCATTTTTTTCAAATCCTCCAAAATGATGAAAAACGACGTGCTATAGTATGCCGTACGATATGGGCTATAGCCCATGGTCCAAAATGATGAGAAACGAGGCTAACTTTTTTTTCAAAATTTCAAAAAACATGGGCTATAACCCATCGTTTTTTTATTTTTTCATTTTTTTCTAATCCTCCAAAATGATGAAAAACGGCGTGCTATAGTATGCCGTACGATATGGGCTATAGCCCATGGTCCAAAATGATGAGAAACGAGGCTAACTTTTTTTTTCAAAATTTCAAAAAACATGGGCTATAACCCATCGTTTTTTTATTTTTTCATTTTTTTCAAATCCTCCAAAATGATGAAAAACGGCGTGCTATAGTATGCCGTACGATATGGGCTATAGCCCATGGTCCAAAATGATGAGAAACGAGGCTAACTTGTTTTTTCAAAATTTCAAAAAACATGGGCTATAACCCATCGTTTTTTTATTTTTTCATTTTTTTCTAATCCTCCAAAATGATGAAAAACGGCGTGCTATAGTATGCCGTACGATATGGGCTATAGCCCATGGTCCAAAATGATGAGAAACGAGGCTAACTTTTTTTTTCAAAATTTCAAAAAACATGGGCTATAACCCATCGTTTTTTTATTTTTTCATTTTTTTCAAATCCTCCAAAATGATGAAAAACGGCGTGCTATAGTATGCCGTACGATATGGGCTATAGCCCATGGTCCAAAATGATGAGAAACGAGGCTAACTTTTTTTTTCAAAATTTCAAAAAACATGGGCTATAACCCATCGTTTTTTTATTTTTTCATTTTTTTCTAATCCTCCAAAATGATGAAAAACGGCGTGCTATAGTATGCCGTACGATATGGGCTATAGCCCATGGTCCAAAATGATGAGAAACGAGGCTAACTTTTTTTTTCAAAAATTCAAAAAACATGGGCTATAACCCATCGTTTTTTTATTTTTTCATTTTTTTCAAATCCTCCAAAATGATGAAAAACGGCGTGCTATAGTATGCCGTACGATATGGGCTATAGCCCATGGTCCAAAATGATGAGAAACGAGGCTAACTTGTTTTTTCAAAATTTCAAAAAACATGGGCTATAACCCATCGTTTTTTTATTTTTTCATTTTTTTCTAATCCTCCAAAATGATGAAAAACGGCGTGCTATAGTATGCCGTACGATATGGGCTATAGCCCATGGTCCAAAATGATGAGAAACGAGGCTAACTTTTTTTTTCAAAATTTCAAAAAACATGGGCTATAACCCATCGTTTTTTTATTTTTTCATTTTTTTCAAATCCTCCAAAATGATGAAAAACGGCGTGCTATAGTATGCCGTACGATATGGGCTATAGCCCATGGTCCAAAATGATGAGAAACGAGGCTAACTTTTTTTTTCAAAATTTCAAAAAACATGGGCTATAACCCATCGTTTTTTTATTTTTTCATTTTTTTCTAATCCTCCAAAATGATGAAAAACGGCGTGCTATAGTATGCCGTACGATATGGGCTATAGCCCATGGTCCAAAATGATGAGAAACGAGGCTAACTTTTTTTTTCAAAATTTCAAAAAACATAGGCTATAACCCATCGTTTTTTTATTTTTTCATTTTTTTCAAATCCTCCAAAATGATGAAAAACGGCGTGCTATAGTATGCCGTACGATATGGGCTATAGCCCATGGTCCAAAATGATGAGAAACGAGGCTAACTTTCTTTTTCAAAATTTCAAAAAACATGGGCTATAACCCATCGTTTTTTTTTTTTTTCATTTTTTTCTAATCCTCCAAAATGATGAAAAACGGCGTGCTATAGTATGCCGTACGATATGGGCTATAGCCCATGGTCCAAAATGATGAGAAACGAGGCTAACTTTTTTTTTCAAAATTTCAAAAAACATGGGCTATAACCCATCGTTTTTTTTATTTTTCATTTTTTTCAAATCCTCCAAAATGATGAAAAACGGCGTGCTATAGTATGCCGTACGATATGGGCTATAGCCCATGGTCCAAAATGATGAGAAACGAGGCTAACTTTTTTTTTCAAAATTTCAAAAAACATGGGCTATAACCCATCGTTTTTTTATTTTTTCATTTTTTTCTAATCCTCCAAAATCATGAAAAACGGCGTGCTATAGTATGCCGTACGATATGGGCTATAGCCCATGGTCCAAAATGATGAGAAACGAGGCTAACTTTTTTTTTTAAATTTCAAAAAACATGGGCTATAACCCATCGTTTTTTTATTTTTTCATTTTTTTCAAATCCTCCAAAATGATGAAAAACGGCGTGCTATAGTATGCCGTACGATATGGGCTATAGCCCATGGTCCAAGATGATGAAAAACGAGGCTAACTTTTTTTTTCAAAATTTCAAAAAACATGGGCTATAACCCATCGTTTTTTTATTTTTTCATTTTTTTCTAATCCTCCAAAATGATGAAAAACGGCGTGCTATAGTATGCCGTACGATATGGGCTATAGCCCATGGTCCAAAATGATGAGAAACGAGGCTAACTTTTTTTTCAAAATTTCAAAAAACATGGGCTATAACCCATCGTTTTTTTATTTTTTTATTTTTTTCTAATCCTCCAAAATGATGAAAAACGGCGTGCTATAGTATGCCGTACGATATGGGCTATAGCCCATGGTCCAAAATGATGAGAAACGAGGCTAACTTTTTTTTCAAAATTTCAAAAAACATGGGCTATAACCCATCGTTTTTTTATTTTTTCATTTTTTTCAAATCCTCCAAAATGATGAAAAACGGCGTGCTATAGTATGCCGTACGATATGGGCTATAGCCCATGGTCCAAAATGATGAGAAACGAGGCTAACTTTTTTTTTCAAAATTTCAAAAAACATGGGCTATAACCCATCGTTTTTTTATTTTTTCATTTTTTTCTAATCCTCCAAAATCATGAAAAACGGCGTGCTATAGTATGCCGTACGATATGGGCTATAGCCCATGGTCCAAAATGATGAGAAACGAGGCTAACTTTTTTTTTCAAAATTTCAAAAAACATGGGCTATAACCCATCGTTTTTTTATTTTTTCATTTTTTTCAAATCCTCCAAAATGATGAAAAACGGCGTGCTATAGTATGCCGTACGATATGGGCTATAGCCCATGGTCCAAGATGATGAGAAACGAGGCTAACTTTTTTTTTCAAAATTTCAAAAAACATGGGCTATAACCCATCGTTTTTTTATTTTTTCATTTTTTTCTAATCCTCCAAAATGATGAAAAACGGCGTGCTATAGTATGCCGTACGATATGGGCTATAGCCCATGGTCCAAAATGATGAGAAACGAGGCTAACTTTTTTTTTTCAAAATTTCAAAAAACATGGGCTATAACCCATCGTTTTTTATTTTTTCATTTTTTTTCTAATCCTCCAAAATGATGAAAAACGGCGTGCTATAGTATGCCGTACGATATGGGCTATAGCCCATGGTCCAAAATGATGAGAAACGAGGCTAACTTTTTTTTTCAAAATTTCAAAAAAACATGGGCTATAACCCATCGTTTTTTTATTTTTTCATTTTTTTCAAATCCTCCAAAATGATGAAAAACGGCGTGCTATAGTATGCCGTACGATATGGGCTATAGCCCATGGTCCAAAATGATGAGAAAACGAGGCTAACTTTTTTTTTCAAAATTTCAAAAAACATGGGCTATAACCCATCGTTTTTTTATTTTTTCATTTTTTTCTAATCCTCCAAAATGATGAAAAACGGCGTGCTATAGTATGCCGTACGATATGGGCTATAGCCCATGGTCCAAAATGATGAGAAACGAGGCAAACTTTTTTTTTCAAAATTTCAAAAAACATGGGCTATAACCCATCGTTTTTTTATTTTTTCATTTTTTTCTAATCCTCCAAAAATGATGAAAAACGGCGTGCTATAGTATGCCGTACGATATGGGCTATAGCCCATGGTCCAAAATGATGAGAAACGAGGCTAACTTTTTTTTTCAAAATTTCAAAAAACATGGGCTATAACCCATCGTTTTTTTATTTTTTCATTTTTTTCTAATCCTCCAAAATGATGAAAAACGGCGTGCTATAGTATGCCGTACGATATGGGCTATTGCCCATGGTCCAAAATGATGAGAAACGAGGCTAACTTTTTTTTCCAAATTTTCAAAAACATGGGCTATAACCCATCGTTTTTTTCTTTTTTCTTTTTTTCTAATCCTCCAAAATGATGAAAAACGGCGTGCTATAGTATGCCGTACGATATGGGCTATAGCCCATGGTCCAAAATGATGAGAAACGAGGCTAACTTTTTTTTTCAAAATTTCAAAAAACATGGGCTATAACCCATCGTTTTTTTATTTTTTCATTTTTTCAAATCCTCCAAAATGATGAAAAACGGCGTGCTATAGTATGCCGTACGATATGGGCTATAGCCCATGGTCCAAAATGATGAGAAACGAGGCTAACTTTTTTTTCAAATTTCAAAAAACATGGGCTATAACCCATCGTTTTTTTATTTTTTCATTTTTTTCTAATCCTCCAAAATGATGAAAAACGGCGTGCTATAGTATGCCGTACGATATGGGCTATAGCCATGGTCCAAAATGATGAGAAACGAGGCTAACTTTTTTTTTCAAAATTTCAAAAAACATGGGCTATAACCCATCGTTTTTTTATTTTTTCATTTTTTTCTAATCCTCCAAAATGATGAAAACGGCGTGCTATAGTATGCCGTACGATATGGGCTATTGCCCATGGTCCAAAATGATGAGAAACGAGGCTAACTTTTTTTTCCAAATTTTCAAAAACATGGGCTATAACCCATCGTTTTTTTCTTTTTTCTTTTTTTCTAATCCTCCAAAATGATGAAAAACGGCGTGCTATAGTATGCCGTACGATATGGGCTATAGCCCATGGTCCAAAATGATGAGAAACGAGGCTAACTTTTTTTTTCAAAATTTCAAAAACATGGGCTATAACCCATCGTTTTTTTATTTTTTCATTTTTTTCAAATCTCCAAAATGATGAAAAACGGCGTGCTATAGTATGCCGTACGATATGGGCTATAGCCCATGGTCCAAAATGATGAGAAACGAGGCTAACCTTTTTTTTCAAATTTCAAAAAACATGGGCTATAACCCATCGTTTTTTTATTTTTTCATTTTTTCTAATCCTCCAAAATGATGAAAAACGGCGTGCTATAGTATGCCGTACGATATGGGCTATAGCCCATGGTCCAAAATGATGAGAAACGAGGCTAACTTTTTTTTTCAAAATTTCAAAAAACATGGGCTATAACCCATCGTTTTTTTATTTTTTCATTTTTTTCTAATCCTTTTCTAATCCTCCAAAATGATGAAAAACGGCGTGCTATAGTTCGCCGTACGATATGGGCTATAGCCCATGGTCCAAAATGATGAGAAACGAGGCTAACTTTTTTTTTCAAAATTTCAAAAAACATGGGCTATAACCCATCGTTTTTTTATTTTTTCATTTTTTTCAAATCCTCCAAAATGATGAAAAACGGCGTGCTATAGTATGCCGTACGATATGGGCTATAGCCCATGGTCCAAAATGATGAGAAACGAGGCTAACTTTTTTTTTCAAAATTTCAAAAAACATGGGCTATAACCCATCGTTTTTTTATTTTTTCATTTTTTTCAAATCCTCCAAAATGATGAAAAACGGCGTGCTATAGTATGCCGTACGATATGGGCTATAGCCCATGGTCCAAAATGATGAGAAACGAGGCTAACTCTTTTTTTCAAAATTTCAAAAAACATGGGCTATAACCCATCGTTTTTTTATTTTTTCATTTTTTTCAAATCCTCCAAAATGATGAAAAACGGCGTGCTATAGTATGCCGTACGATATGGGCTATAGCCCATGGTCCAAAATGATGAGAAACGAGGCTAACTTTTTTTTTCAAAATTTCAAAAAACATGGGCTATAACCCATCGTTTTTTTATTTTTTCATTTTTTTCTAATCCTCCAAAATGATGAAAAACGGCGTGCTATAGTATGCCGTACGATATGGGCTATAGCCCATGGTCCAAAATGATGAGAAACGAGGCTAACTTTTTTTTTCAAAATTTCAAAAAACATGGGCTATAACCCATCGTTTTTTTATTTTTTCATTTTTTTCAAATCCTCCAAAATGATGAAAAACGGCGTGCTATAGTATGCCGTACGATATGGGCTATAGCCCATGGTCCAAAATGATGAGAAACGAGGCTAACTTTTTTTTTCAAAATTTCAAAAAACATGGGCTATAACCCATCGTTTTATTATTTTTTCATTTTTTTCTAATCCTCCAAAATGATGAAAAACGGCGTGCTATAGTATGCCGTACGATATGGGCTATAGCCCATGGTCCAAAATGATGAGAAACGAGGCTAACTTTTTTTTTCAAAATTTCAAAAAACATGGGCTATAACCCATCGTTTTTTTATTTTTTCATTTTTTTCAAATCCTCCAAAATGATGAAAAACGGCGTGCTATAGTATGCCGTACGATATGGGCTATAGCCCATGGTCCAAAATGATGAGAAACGAGGCTAACTTTTTTTTTCAAAATTTCAAAAAACATGGGCTATAACCCATCGTTTTTTTATTTTTTCATTTTTTTCAAATCCTCCAAAATGATGAAAAACGGCGTGCTATAGTATGCCGTACGATATGGGCTATAGCCCATGGTCCAAAGTGATGAGAAACGAGGCTAACTTTTTTTTTCAAAATTTCAAAAAACATGGGCTATAAACCCATCGTTTTTTTATTTTTTCATTTTTTTCTAATCCTCCAAAATGATGAAAAACGGCGTGCTATAGTATGCCGTACGATATGGGCTATAGCCCATGGTCCAAAATGATGAGAAACGAGGCTAACTTTTTTTTTCAAAATTTCAAAAAACATGGGCTATAACCCATCGTTTTTTTATTTTTTCATTTTTTTCAAATCCTCCAAAATGATGAAAAACGGCGTGCTATAGTATGCCGTACGATATGGGCTATAGCCCATGGTCCAAAATGATGAGAAACGAGGCTAACTTTTTTTTTCAAAATTTCAAAAAACATGGGCTATAACCCATCGTTTTATTATTTTTTCATTTTTTTCTAATCCTCCAAAATGATGAAAAACGGCGTGCTATAGTATGCCGTACGATATGGGCTATAGCCCATGGTCCAAAATGATGAGAAACGAGGCTAACTTTTTTTTTCAAAATTTCAAAAAACATGGGCTATAACCCATCGTTTTTTATTTTTTCATTTTTTTCAAATCCTCCAAAATGATGAAAAACGGCGTGCTATAGTATGCCGTACGATATGGGCTATAGCCCATGGTCCAAAATGATGAGAAACGAGGCTAACTTTCTTTTTCAAAATTTCAAAAAACATGGGCTATAACCCATCGTTTTTTTATTTTTTCATTTTTTTCAAATCCTCCAAAATGATGAAAAACGGCGTGCTATAGTATGCCGTACGATATGGGCTATAGCCCATGGTCCAAAGTGATGAGAAACGAGGCTAACTTTTTTTTTCAAAATTTCAAAAAACATGGGCTATAACCCATCGTTTTTTTATTTTTTCATTTTTTTCTAATCCTCCAAAATGATGAAAAACGGCGTGCTATAGTATGCCGTACGATATGGGCTATAGCCCATGGTCCAAAATGATGAGAAACGAGGCTAACTTTTTTTTTCAAAATTTCAAAAAACATGGGCTATAACCCATCGTTTTTTTATTTTTTCATTTTTTTCAAATCCTCCAAAATGATGAAAAACGGCGTGCTATAGTATGCCGTACGATATGGGCTATAGCCCATGGTCCAAAATGATGAGAAACGAGGCTAACTTTTTTTTTCAAAATTTCAAAAAACATGGGCTATAACCCATCGTTTTTTTATTTTTTCATTTTTTTCTAATCCTCCAAAATGATGAAAAACGGCGTGCTATAGTATGCCGTACGATATGGGCTATAGCCCATGGTCCAAAATGATGAGAAACGAGGCTAACTTTTTTTTTCAAAATTTCAAAAAACATGGGCTATAACCCATCGTTTTTTTATTTTTTCATTTTTTTCTAATCCTCCAAAATGATGAAAAACGGCGTGCTATAGTATGCCGTACGATATGGGCTATAGCCCATGGTCCAAAATGATGAGAAACGAGGCTAACTTTTTTTTTCAAAATTTCAAAAAACATGGGCTATAACCCATCGTTTTTTTATTTTTTCATTTTTTTCAAATCCTCCAAAATGATGAAAAACGGCGTGCTATAGTATGCCGTACGATATGGGCTATAGCCCATGGTCCAAAATGATGAGAAACGAGGCTAACTCTTTTTTTTCAAAATTTCAAAAAACATGGGCTATAACCCATCGTTTTTTTATTTTTTCATTTTTTTTCTAATCCTCCAAAATGATGAAAAACGGCGTGCTATAGTATGCCGTACGATATGGGCTATAGCCCATGGTCCAAAATGATGAGAAACGAGGCTAACTTTTTTTTCAAATTTCAAAAAACATGGGCTATAACCCATCGTTTTTTTATTTTTTCATTTTTTTCTAATCCTCCAAAATGATGAAAAACGGCGTGCTATAGTATGCCGTACGATATGGGCTATAGCCCATGGTCCAAAATGATGAGAAACGAGGCTAACTTTTTTTTTCAAAATTTCAAAAAACATGGGCTATAACCCATCGTTTTTTATTTTTTCATTTTTTTCAAATCCTCCAAAATGATGAAAAACGGCGTGCTATAGTATGCCGTACGATATGGGCTATAGCCCATGGTCCAAAATGATGAGAAACGAGACTAACTTTTTTTTTTCAAAATTTCAAAAAACATGGCTATAACCCATCGTTTTATTATTTTTTCATTTTTTTCTAATCCTCCAAAATGATGAAAAACGGCGTGCTATAGTATGCCGTACGATATGGGCTATAGCCCATGGTCCAAAATGATGAGAAACGAGGCTATCTTTTTTTTTCAAAATTTCAAAAAACATGGGCTATAACCATCGTTTTTTTATTTTTTCATTTTTTTCAAATCCTCCAAAATGATGAAAAACGGCGTGCTATAGTATGCCGTACGATATGGGCTATAGCCCATGGTCCAAAATGATGAGAAACGAGGCTAACTTTTTTTTTCAAAATTTCAAAAAACATGGGCTATAACCCATCGTTTTTTTATTTTTTCATTTTTTTCAAATCCTCCAAAATGATGAAAAACGGCGTGCTATAGTATGCGTACGATATGGGCTATAGCCCATGGTCCAAAGTGATGAGAAACGAGGCTAACTTTTTTTTTCAAAATTTCAAAAAACATGGGCTATAACCCATCGTTTTTTTATTTTTTCATTTTTTTCTAATCCTCCAAAATGATGAAAAACGGCGTGCTATAGTATGCCGTACGATATGGGCTATAGCCCATGGTCCAAAATGATGAGAAACGAGGCTAACTTTTTTTTTCAAAATTTCAAAAAACATGGGCTATAACCCATCGTTTTTTTATTTTTTCATTTTTTTCAAATCCTCCAAAATGATGAAAAACGGCGTGCTATAGTATGCCGTACGATATGGGCTATAGCCCATGGTCCAAAATGATGAGAAACGAGGCTAACTTTTTTTTCAAAATTTCAAAAAACATGGGCTATAACCCATCGTTTTATTATTTTTTCATTTTTTTCTAATCTCCAAAATGATGAAAAACGGCGTGCTATAGTATGCCGTACGATATGGGCTATAGCCCATGGTCCAAATGATGAGAAACGAGGCTAACTTTTTTTTTCAAAATTTCAAAAAACATGGGCTATAACCCATCGTTTTTTATTTTTTCATTTTTTTCAAATCCTCCAAAATGATGAAAAACGGCGTGCTATAGTATGCCGTACGATATGGGCTATAGCCCATGGTCCAAAATGATGAGAAACGAGGCTAACTTTCTTTTTCAAAATTTCAAAAAACATGGGCTATAACCCATCGTTTTTTTATTTTTTCATTTTTTCAAATCCTCCAAAATGATGAAAAACGGCGTGCTATAGTATGCCGTACGATATGGGCTATAGCCCATGGTCCAAAGTGATGAGAAACGAGGCTAACTTTTTTTTCAAATTTCAAAAAACATGGGCTATAACCCATCGTTTTTTTATTTTTTCATTTTTTTCTAATCCTCCAAAATGATGAAAACGGCGTGCTATAGTATGCCGTACGATATGGGCTATAGCCCATGGTCCAAAATGATGAGAAACGAGGCTAACTTTTTTTTCAAAATTTCAAAAAACATGGGCTATAACCCATCGTTTTTTTATTTTTTCATTTTTTTCAAATCCTCCAAAATGATGAAAAACGGCGTGCTATAGTATGCCGTACGATATGGGCTATAGCCCATGTCCAAAATGATGAGAAACGAGGCTAACTTTTTTTTCAAAATTTCAAAAAACATGGGCTATAACCCATCGTTTTTTTATTTTTTCATTTTTTTCTAATCCTCCAAAATGATGAAAAACGGCGTGCTATAGTATGCCGTACGATATGGGCTATAGCCCATGGTCCAAAATGATGATAGCCCATGGTCCAAAATGATGAGAAACGAGGCTAACTTTTTTTTTCAAAATTTCAAAAAACATGGGCTATAACCCATCGTTTTTTTATTTTTTCATTTTTTTCAAATCCTCCAAAATGATGAAAAACGGCGTGCTATAGTATGCCGTACGATATGGGCTATAGCCCATGGTCCAAAATGATGAGAAACGAGGCTAACTTGTTTTTTCAAAATTTCCAAAAACATGGGCTATAACCCATCGTTTTTTTATTTTTTCATTTTTTTCTAATCCTCCAAAATGATGAAAAACGGCGTGCTATAGTATGCCGTACGATATGGGCTATAGCCCATGGTCCAAAATGATGAGAAACGAGGCTAACTTGTTTTTTCAAAATTTCAAAAAACATGGGCTATAACCCATCGTTTTTTTATTTTTTCATTTTTTTCTAATCCTCCAAAATGATGAAAAACGGCGTGCTATAGTATGCCGTACGATATGGGCTATAGCCCATGGTCCAAAATGATGAGAAAGGAGGCTAACTTTTTTTTTCAAAATTTCAAAAAAACATGGGCTATAACCCATCGTTTTTTTATTTTTTCATTTTTTTCAAATCCTCCAAAATGATGAAAAACGGCGTGCTATAGTATGCCGTACGATATGGGCTATAGCCCATGGTCCAAAATGATGAGAAACGAGGCTAACTTTTTTTTCAAAATTTCAAAAAACATGGGCTATAACCCATCGTTTTTTTATTTTTTCATTTTTTTCTAATCCTCCAAAATGATGAAAAACGGCGTGTCATAGTATGCCGTACGATATGGGCTATAGCCCATGGTCCAAAATGATGAGAAACGAGGCTAACTTTTTTTTTCAAAATTTCAAAAAACATAGGCTATAACCCATCGTTTTTTTATTTTTTCATTTTTTTCAAATCCTCCAAAATGATGAAAAACGGCGTGCTATAGTATGCCGTACGATATGGGCTATAGCCCATGGTCCAAAATGATGAGAAACGAGGCTAACTTTTTTTTTTCAAAATTTCAAAAAACATGGGCTATAACCCATCGTTTTTTTATTTTTTTCATTTTTTTCTAATCCTCCAAAATGATGAAAAACGGCGTGCTATAGTATGCCGTACGATATGGGCTATAGCCCATGGTCCCAAAATGATGAGAAACGAGGCTAACTTTTTTTTTCAAAATTTCAAAAAACATGGGCTATAACCCATCGTTTTTTTTATTTTTCATTTTTTTCAAATCCTCCAAAATGATGAAAAACGGCGTGCTATAGTATGCCGTACGATATGGGCTATAGCCCATGGTCCAAAATGATGAGAAACGAGGCTAACTTTTTTTTTCAAAATTTCAAAAAACATGGGCTATAACCCATCGTTTTTTTATTTTTTCATTTTTTTCTAATCCTCTCAAAATGATGAAAAACGGCGTGCTATAGTATGCCGTACGATATGGGCTATAGCCCATGGTCCAAAATGATGAGAAACGAGGCTAACTTTTTTTTTCAAAATTTCAAAAAACATGGGCTATAACCCATCGTTTTTTTATTTTTTCATTTTTTTCAAATCCTCCAAAATGATGAAAAACGGCGTGCTATAGTATGCCGTACGATATGGGCTATAGCCCATGGTCCAAAATGATGAGAAACGAGGCTAACTTTTTTTTTCAAAATTTCAAAAAACATGGGCTATAACCCATCGTTTTTTTATTTTTTCATTTTTTTCTAATCCTCCAAAATGATGAAAAACGGCGTGCTATAGTATGCCGTACGATATGGGCTATAGCCCATGGTCCAAAATGATGAGGAAACGAGGCTAACTTTTTTTTTCAAAATTTCAAAAAACATGGGCTATAACCCATCGTTTTTTTATTTTTTCATTTTTTTCTAATCCTCCAAAATGATGAAAAAAGGCGTGCTATAGTATGCCGTACGATATGGGCTATAGCCCATGGTCCAAAATGATGAGAAACGAGGCTAACTTTTTTTTTCAAAATTTCAAAAAACATGGGCTATAACCCATCGTTTTTTTATTTTTTCATTTTTTTCTAATCCTCCAAAATGATGAAAAACGGCGT
Source organism: Protomyctophum bolini (assembly GCF_963924005.1). NCBI lineage: Eukaryota > Metazoa > Chordata > Actinopteri > Myctophiformes > Myctophidae > Protomyctophum > Protomyctophum bolini. The sequence goes on along the minus strand of NW_027665694.1, from coordinate 19,927 downwards.
GCTATAGTAATGCCGTACGATATGGGCTATTGCCCATGGTCCAAAATGATGAGAAACGAGGCTAACTTTTTTTTCCAAATTTTCAAAAAACATGGGCTATAACCCATCGTTTTTTTCTTTTTTCTTTTTTTTCTAATCCTCCAAAATGATGAAAAAACGGCGTGCTATAGTATGCCGTACGATATGGGCTATAGCCCATGGTCCAAAATGATGAGAAACGAGGCTAACTTTTTTTTCAAAATTTCAAAAAACATGGGCTATAACCCCATCGTTTTTTTATTTTTTCATTTTTTTCAAATCCTCCAAAATGATGAAAAAACGGCGTGCTATAGTATGCCGTACGATATGGGCTATAGCCCATGGTCCAAAATGATGAGAAACGAGGCTAACTTTTTTTTTTCAAAATTTCAAAAAACATGGGCTATAACCCATCGTTTTTTTATTTTTCATTTTTTTCTAATCCTCAAAATGATGAAAAACGGCGTGCTATAGTATGCCCGTACGATATGGGCTATAGCCCATGGTCCAAAATGATGAGAAACGAGGCTAACTTTTTTTTTCAAAATTTCAAAAAACATGGGCTATAACCCATCGTTTTTTTATTTTTTCATTTTTTTCTAATCCTCCAAAATGATGAAAAACGGCGTGCTATAGTATGCCGTACGATATGGGCTATTGCCCATGGTCCAAAATGATGAGAAACGAGGCTAACTTTTTTTTTCCAAATTTTCAAAAAACATGGGCTATAACCCATCGTTTTTTTCTTTTTTTCTTTTTTTTCTAATCCTCCAAAATGATGAAAAACGGCGTGCTATAGTATGCCGTACGATATGGGCTATAGCCCATGGTCCAAAATGATGAGAAACGAGGCTAACTTTTTTTTTCAAAATTTCAAAAAACATGGGCTATAACCCATCGTTTTTTTATTTTTTCATTTTTTTCAAATCCCTCCAAAATGATGAAAAACGGCGTGCTATAGTATGCCGTACGATATGGGCTATAGCCCATGGTCCAAAATGATGAGAAACGAGGCTAACTTTTTTTTTTCAAAATTTCAAAAAACATGGGCTATAACCCATTCGTTTTTATTTTTTCATTTTTTTCTAATCCTCCAAAATGATGAAAAACGGCGTGCTATAGTATGCCGTACGATATGGGCTATAGCCCATGGTCCAAAATGATGAGAAACGAGGCTAACTTTTTTTTTTCAAAATTTCAAAAAAAACATGGGCTATAACCCATCGTTTTTTTATTTTTTCATTTTTTTTCTAATCCTCCAAAATGATGAAAAACGGCGTGCTATAGTTCGCCGTACGATATGGGCTATAGCCCATGGTCCAAAATGATGAGAAACGAGGCTAACTTTTTTTTTCAAAATTTCAAAAAACATGGGCTATAACCCATCGTTTTTTTATTTTTTCATTTTTTTCAAATCCTCCAAAATGATGAAAAACGGCGTGCTATAGTATGCCGTACGATATGGGCTATAGCCCATGTCCAAAATGATGAGAAACGAGGCTAACTTTTTGGTTTTTCAAAAATTTAAAAAAAAACATGGGCTATAACCCATCGTTTTTTTATTTTTTCATTTTTTTCAAATCCTCCAAATGATGAAAAACGGCGTGCTATAGTATGCCGTACGATATGGGCTATAGCCCATATCGTACGGCATACTATAGCACGCCGTTTTTCATCATTTTGGAGGATTTGAAAAAAATGAAAAAATAAAAAAACGATGGGTTATAGCCCATGTTTTTTTAAATTTTGAAAAAAAAAGTTAGCCTCGTTTCTCATCATTTTGGACCATGGGCTATAGCCCATATCGTACGGCGAACTATAGCACGCCGTTTTTCATCATTTTGGAGGATTAGAAAAAAATGAAAAAATAAAAAAACGATGGGTTATAGCCCATGTTTTTTTATTTTTCATTTTTTTCTAATCCTCCAAATGATGAAAAACGGCGTGCTATAGTTCGCCGTACGATATGGGGCTATAGCCCATGGTCCAAAATGATGAGAAACGAGGCTAACTTTTTTTTTCAAAATTTAAAAAAACATGGGCTATAACCCATCGTTTTTTTAATTTTTTCATTTTTTTCAAATCCTCCAAAATGAAGAAAAACGGCGTGCTATAGTATGCCGTACGATATGGGCTATAGCCCATATCGTACGGCATACTATAGCACGCCGTTTTTCATCATTTTGGAGGATTTGAAAAAAATGAAAAAATAAAAAAACGATGGGTTATAGCCCATGTTTTTTTAAATTTTGAAAAAAAAAGTTAGCCTCGTTTCTCATCATTTTGGACCATGGGCTATAGCCCATATCGTACGGCATACTATAGCACGCCGTTTTTCATCATTTTGGAGGATTTGAAAAAAATGAAAAAATAAAAAAACGATGGGTTATAGCCCATGTTTTTTGAAATTTTGAAAAAAAAAGTTAGCCTCGTTTCTCATCATTTTGGACCATGGGCTATAGCCCATATCGTACGGCGAACTATAGCACGCCGTTTTTCATCATTTTGGAGGATTAGAAAAAATGATAAAAAATAAAAAAACGATGGGTTATAGCCCATGTTTTTTGAAATTTTGAAAAAAAAAGTTAGCCCTCGTTTCTCATCATTTTGGACATGGGCTATAGCCCATATCGTACGGCATACTATAGCACGCCGTTTTTTCATCATTTTGGAGGATTAGAAAAAAATGAAAAAATAAAAAACGATGGGTTATAGCCCATGTTTTTTGAAATTTTGAAAAAAAAAGTTAGCCCTCGTTTCTCATCATTTTGGACCATGGGCTATAGCCCCATACTGTACGGCATACTATAGCACGCCGTTTTTCATCATTTTGGAGGATTTGAAAAAAATGAAAAAATAAAAAAACGATGGGTTATAGCCATGTTTTTTGAAATTTTGAAAAAAAAAGTTAGCCTCGTTTTCTCATCATTTTGGACCATGGGCTATAGCCCCATATCGTACGGCATACTATAGCACGCCGTTTTTTCATCATTTTGGGAGGATTAGAAAAAAAAAGAAAAAAGAAAAAAACGATGGGTTATAGCCCATGTTTTTTGAAATTTTGAAAAAAAAAAGTTAGCCTCGTTTCTCATCATTTTGGACCATGGGCAATAGCCCATATCGTACGGCATACTATAGCACGCCGTTTTTCATCATTTTGGAGGATTAGAAAAAAATGAAAAAATAAAAAAACGATGGGTTATAGCCATGTTTTTTGAAATTTTGAAAAAAAAAGTTAGCCTCGTTTCTCATCATTTTGGACCATGGGCTATAGCCCATATCGTACGGCATACTATAGCACGCCGTTTTTCATCATTTTGGAGGATTAGAAAAAAAATGAAAAAAATAAAAAAAACGATGGGTTATAGCCCATGTTTTTTGAAATTTTGAAAAAAAAGTTAGCCTCGTTTCTCATCATTTTGGACCATGGGCTATAGCCCATATCGTACGGCATACTATAGCACGCCGTTTTTCATCATTTTGGAGGATTTGAAAAAAAATGAAAAAATAAAAAAACGATGGGTTATAGCCCATGTTTTTTGAAATTTTGAAAAAAAAAGTTAGCCTCGTTTCTCATCCATTTTGGACCATGGGCTATAGCCCATATCGTACGGCATACTATAGCACGCCGTTTTTCATCATTTTGGAGGATTAGAAAAAAAAGAAAAAAGAAAAAAACGATGGGTTATAGCCCATGTTTTTTGAAATTTGAAAAAAAAAGTTAGCCTCGTTTCTCATCATTTTGGACCATGGGCTATAGCCCATATCGTACGGCATACTATAGCACGCCGTTTTTTCATCATTTTGGAGGATTAGAAAAAAATGAAAAAATAAAAAAACGATGGGTTATAGCCCATGTTTTTTGAAATTTTTGAAAAAAAAAAGTTAGCCTCGTTTCTCATCATTTTTGGACCATGGGCTATAGCCCATATCGTACGGCATACTATAGCACGCCGTTTTTCATCATTTTGGAGGATTAGAAAAAAATGAAAAAATAAAAAAACGATGGGTTATAGCCCATGTTTTTTGAAATTTTGAAAAAAAAAAGTTAGCCTCGTTTCTCATCAATTTTGGACCATGGGCTATAGCCCATATCGTACGGCATACTATAGCACGCCGTTTTTCATCATTTTGGAGGATTAGAAAAAAAATGAAAAAAAATAAAAAAAAACGATGGGTTATAGCCCATGTTTTTTGAAATTTTGAAAAAAAAAGTTAGCCTCGTTTCTCATCATTTTGGACCATGGGCTATAGCCCATATCGTACGGCATACTATAGCACGCCGTTTTTCATCATTTTGGAGGATTTGAAAAAAATGAAAAAATAAAAAAACGATGGGTTATAGCCCATGTTTTTTGAAATTTTGAAAAAAAAAAGTTAGCCTCGTTTCTCATCATTTTGGACCATGGGCTATAGCCCCATATCGTACGGCATACTATAGCACGCCGTTTTTCATCATTTTGGAGGATTAGAAAAAAATGAAAAAATAAAAAAACGATGGGTTATAGCCCATGTTTTTTGAAATTTTGAAAAAAAAAGTTAGCCTCGTTTCTCATCATTTTGGACCATGGGCTATAGCCCATATCGTACGGCATACTATAGCACGCCGTTTTTCATCATTTTGGAGGATTTGAAAAAAATGAAAAATAAAAAAACGATGGGTTATAGCCCCATGTTTTTTGAAATTTTGAAAAAAAAGTTAGCCTCGTTTCTCATCATTTTGGACCATGGGCTATAGCCCATATCGTACGGCATACTATAGCACGCCGTTTTTCATCATTTTGGAGGATTAGAAAAAAATGAAAAAATAAAAAAACGATGGGTTTATAGCCCATGTTTTTTGAAATTTTGAAAAAAAAAGTTAGCCTCGTTCTCTCATCATTTTGGACCATGGGCTATAGCCCATATCGTACGGCATACTATAGCACGCCGTTTTTCATCATTTTGGAGGATTTGAAAAAAATGAAAAAATAAAAAAACGATGGGTTATAGCCCTATGTTTTTTGAAATTTTGAAAAAAAAAGTTAGCCTCGTTTCTCATCATTTTGGACCATGGGCTATAGCCCATATCGTACGGCATACTATAGCACGCCGTTTTTCATCATTTTGGAGGATTAGAAAAAAATGAAAAAATAAAAAAAACGATGGGTTATAGCCCATGTTTTTTGAAATTTTGAAAAAAAAAGTTAGCCTCGTTTCTCATCATTTTGGACCATGGGCTATAGCCCATATCGTACGGCATACTATAGCACGCCGTTTTTCATCATTTTGGAGGATTTGAAAAAAATGAAAAAATAAAAAAACGATGGGTTATAGCCCAAGTTTTTTGAAATTTTGAAAAAAAAGTTAGCCTCGTTTCTCATCATTTTGGACCATGGGCTATAGCCCATATCGTACGGCATACTATAGCACGCCGTTTTTCATCATTTTGGAGGATTAGAAAAAAATGAAAAAATAAAAAAACGATGGGTTATAGCCCATGTTTTTTGAAATTTTGAAAAAAACAAGTTAGCCTCGTTTCTCATCATTTTGGACCCATGGGCTATAGCCCATATCGTACGGCATACTATAGCACGCCGTTTTTCATCATTTTGGAGGATTAGAAAAAAATGAAAAAATAAAAAAAACGATGGGTTATAGCCCATGTTTTTTGAAATTTTGAAAAAAAAAGTTAGCCTCGTTTCTCATCATTTTGGACCATGGGCTATAGCCCATATCGTACGGCATACTATAGCACGCCGTTTTTCATCATTTTGGAGGATTTGAAAAAAATGAAAAAATAAAAAAACGATGGGTTATAGCCCATGTTTTTTGAAATTTTGAAAAAAAAAGTTAGCCTCGTTTCTCATCATTTTGGACCATGGGCTATAGCCCATATCGTACGGCATACTATAGCACGCCGTTTTTTCATCATTTTGGAGGATTAGAAAAAAATGAAAAAATAAAAAAACGATGGGTTATAGCCCATGTTTTTTGAAATTTTGAAAAAAAAAGTTAGCCTCGTTTCTCATCATTTTGGACCATGGGCTATAGCCCATATCGTACGGCATACTATAGCACGCCGTTTTTCATCATTTTGGAGGATTTGAAAAAAATGAAAAAATAAAAAAACGATGGGTTATAGCCCATGTTTTTTGAAATTTTGAAAAAAAAAGTTAGCCTCGTTTCTCATCATTTTGGACCATGGGCTATAGCCCATATCGTACGGCATACTATAGCACGCCGTTTTTCATCATTTTGGAGGATTAGAAAAAAATGAAAAAAATAAAAAAACGATGGGTTATAGCCATGTTTTTTGAAATTTTGAAAAAAAAAGTTAGCCTCGTTTTCTCATCACTTTGGACCATGGGCTATAGCCCAATATCGTACGGCATACTATAGCACGCCGTTTTTTCATCATTTTGGAGGATTTGAAAAAAATGAAAAAATAAAAAAACGATGGGTTATAGCCCATGTTTTTTGAAATTTTGAAAAAAAAAGTTAGCCTCGTTTCTCATCATTTTGGACCATGGGCTATAGCCCATATCGTACGGCATACTATAGCACGCCGTTTTTCATCATTTTGGAGGATTTGAAAAAAATGAAAAAAATAAAAAAACGATGGGTTATAGCCCATGTTTTTTGAAATTTTGAAAAAAAAAGTTAGCCTCGTTTCTCATCATTTTGGACCATGGGCTATAGCCCATATCGTACGGCATACTATAGCACGCCGTTTTTCATCATTTTGGAGGATTAGAAAAAAATGAAAAAATAATAAAACGATGGGTTATAGCCCATGTTTTTTGAAATTTTGAAAAAAAAAGTTAGCCTCGTTTCTCATCATTTTGGACCATGGGCTATAGCCCATATCGTACGGCATACTATAGCACGCCGTTTTTCATCATTTTGGAGGATTTGAAAAAAATGAAAAAATAAAAAAACGATGGGTTATAGCCCATGTTTTTTGAAATTTTGAAAAAAAAAGTTAGCCTCGTTTCTCATCATTTTGGACCATGGGCTATAGCCCATATCGTACGGCATACTATAGCACGCCGTTTTTCATCATTTTGGAGGATTAGAAAAAAATGAAAAAATAAAAAAACGATGGGTTATAGCCCATGTTTTTTGAAATTTTGAAAAAAAAAGTTAGCCTCGTTTCTCATCATTTTGGACCATGGGCTATAGCCCATATCGTACGGCATACTATAGCACGCCGTTTTTCATCATTTTGGAGGATTTGAAAAAAATGAAAAAATAAAAAAACGATGGGTTATAGCCCATGTTTTTTGAAATTTTGAAAAAAAAAGTTAGCCTCGTTTCTCATCATTTTGGACCATGGGCTATAGCCCATATCGTACGGCATACTATAGCACGCCGTTTTTCATCATTTTGGAGGATTTGAAAAAAATGAAAAAATAAAAAAACGATGGGTTATAGCCCATGTTTTTTGAAATTTTGAAAAAAAAAGTTAGCCTCGTTTTCATCATTTTGGACCATGGGCTATAGCCCATATCGTACGGCATACTATAGCACGCCGTTTTTCATCATTTTGGAGGATTAGAAAAAAATGAAAAAATAAAAAAACGATGGGTTATAGCCCATGTTTTTTGAAATTTTGAAAAAAAAAGTTAGCCTCGTTTCTCATCATTTTGGACCATGGGCTATAGCCCATATCGTACGGCATACTATAGCACGCCGTTTTTCATCATTTTGGAGGATTTGAAAAAAATGAAAAAATAAAAAAACGATGGGTTATAGCCCATGTTTTTTGAAATTTTGAAAAAAAAAGTTAGCCTCGTTTCTCATCATTTTGGACCATGGGCTATAGCCCATATCGTACGGCATACTATAGCACGCCGTTTTTCATCATTTTGGAGGATTAGAAAAAAATGAAAAAATAAAAAAACGATGGGTTATAGCCCATGTTTTTTGAAATTTTGAAAAAAAAAGTTAGCCTCGTTTCTCATCATTTTGGACCATGGGCTATAGCCCATATCGTACGGCATACTATAGCACGCCGTTTTTCATCATTTTGGAGGATTTGAAAAAAATGAAAAAATAAAAAACGATGGGTTATAGCCCATGTTTTTTGAAATTTTGAAAAAAAAAGTTAGCCTCGTTTCTCATCATTTTGGACCATGGGCTATAGCCCATATCGTACGGCATACTATAGCACGCCGTTTTTCATCATTTTGGAGGATTTGAAAAAAATGAAAAAATAAAAAAACGATGGGTTATAGCCCATGTTTTTTGAAATTTTGAAAAAAAAAGTTAGCCTCGTTTCTCATCATTTTGGACCATGGGCTATAGCCCATATCGTACGGCATACTATAGCACGCCGTTTTTCCATCATTTTGGAGGATTAGAAAAAATGAAAAAATAAAAAAACGATGGGTTATAGCCATGTTTTTTGAAATTTTGAAAAAAAAAGTTAGCCTCGTTTCTCATCATTTTGGACCATGGGCTATAGCCCATATCGTACGGCATACTATAGCACGCCGTTTTTCATCATTTTGGAGGATTAGAAAAAAATGAAAAAAATAAAAAAACGATGGGTTATAGCCCATGTTTTTTGAAATTTTGAAAAAAAAAAGTTAGCCTCGTTTCTCATCATTTTGGACCATGGGCTATAGCCCATATCGTACGGCATACTATAGCACGCCGTTTTTCATCATTTTGGAGGATTAGAAAAAAAATGAAAAAATAAAAAAACGATGGGTTATAGCCCATGTTTTTTGAAATTTTGAAAAAAAAAGTTAGCCTCGTTTCTCATCAACTTTGGACCATGGGCTATAGCCCATATCGTACGGCATACTATAGCACGCCGTTTTTCATCATTTTGGAGGATTAGAAAAAATGAAAAAATAAAAAAACGATGGGTTATAGCCCATGTTTTTTGAAATTTTGAAAAAAAAGTTAGCCTCGTTTCTCATCACTTTGGACCATGGGCTATAGCCCATATCGTACGGCATACTATAGCACGCCGTTTTTCATCATTTTGGAGGATTTGAAAAAAATGAAAAAATAAAAAAACGATGGGTTATAGCCCATGTTTTTTGAAATTTTGAAAAAAAAGTTAGCCTCGTTTCTCATCATTTTGGACCATGGGCTATAGCCCATATCGTACGGCATACTATAGCACGCCACGTTTTTCATCATTTTGGAGGATTAGAAAAAAATGAAAAAATAATAAAACGATGGGTTATAGCCCATGTTTTTTGAAATTTTGAAAAAAAAAGTTAGCCTCGTTTCTCATCATTTTGGACCATGGGCTATAGCCCATATCGTACGGCATACTATAGCACGCCGTTTTTCATCATTTTGGAGGATTAGAAAAAAATGAAAAAATAAAAAACGATGGGTTATAGCCCATGTTTTTTGAAATTTGAAAAAAAAAGTTAGCCTCGTTTCTCATCATTTTGGGACCATGGGCTATAGCCCATATCGTACGGCATACTATAGCACGCGTTTTTCATCATTTTGGAGGATTAGAAAAAAATGAAAAAATAAAAAAACGATGGGGTTATAGCCCATGTTTTTTGAAATTTTGAAAAAAAAAGTTAGCCTCGTTTCTCATCACTTTTGGACCATGGGCTATAGCCCATATCGTACGGCATACTATAGCACGCCGTTTTTCATCATTTTGGAGGATTAGAAAAAAATGAAAAAATAAAAAAACGATGGGTTATAGCCCATGTTTTTTGAAATTTTGAAAAAAAAAGTTAGCCTCGTTTCTCATCACTTTTGGACCATGGGCTATAGCCCATATCGTACGGCATACTATAGCACGCCGTTTTTCATCATTTTGGAGGATTTGAAAAAAATGAAAAAATAAAAAACGATGGGTTATAGCCCATGTTTTTTGAAAATTTTGAAAAAAAAGTTAGCCTCGTTTCTCATCATTTTGGACCATGGGCTATAGCCCATATCGTACGGCATACTATAGCACGCCGTTTTTCATCATTTTGGAGGATTTGAAAAAAATGAAAAAAATAAAAAAACGATGGGTTATAGCCCATGTTTTTTGAATTTTGAAAAAAAAAGTTAGCTCGTTTCTCATCATTTTGGACCCATGGGCTATAGCCCATATCGTACGGCATACTATAGCACGCCGTTTTTCATCATTTTGGAGGATTTGAAAAAAATGAAAAAATAAAAAAACGATGGGTTATAGCCCATGTTTTTTGAAATTTTGAAAAAAAAAAGTTAGCCTCGTTTCTCATCATTTTGGACCATGGGCTATAGCCCATATCGTACGGCATACTATAGCACGCCGTTTTTCATCATTTTGGAGGATTAGAAAAAAATGAAAAAATAAAAAAACGATGGGTTATAGCCCATGTTTTTTGAAATTTTGAAAAAAAAAGTTAGCCTCGTTTCTCATCATTTTGGACCATGGGCTATAGCCCATATCGCTACGGCATACTATAGCACGCCGTTTTTCATCATTTTGGAGGATTAGAAAAAAATGAAAAAATAAAAAAACGATGGGTTATAGCCCATGTTTTTTGAAATTTTGAAAAAAAAGAGTTAGCCTCGTTTCTCATCATTTTGGACCATGGGCTATAGCCATATCGTACGGCATACTATAGCACGCCGTTTTTTCATCATTTTGGAGGATTTGAAAAAAATGAAAAAAATAAAAAAACGATGGGTTATAGCCCATGTTTTTTGAAATTTTGAAAAAAAAAGTTAGCCTCGTTTCTCATCATTTTGGACCATGGGCTATAGCCCATATCGTACGGCATACTATAGCACGCCGTTTTTCATCATTTTGGAGGATTGAAAAAAATGAAAAAAATAAAAAAACGATGGGTTATAGCCCATGTTTTTTGAAATTTTGAAAAAAAAAGTTAGCCTCGTTTCTCATCATTTTGAGACCATGGGCTATAGCCCATATCGTACGGCAACTATAGCACGCCGTTTTTCATCATTTTGGAGGATTAGAAAAAAATGAAAAAATAAAAAAACGATGGGTTAATAGCCCATGTTTTTTGAAATTTTGAAAAAAAAAGTTAGCCTCGTTTCTCATCATTTTGGACCATGGGCTATAGCCCATATCGTACGGGCATACTATAGCACGCCCGTTTTTCATCATTTTGGAGGATTAGAAAAAAATGAAAAAATAAAAAAAACGATGGGTTATAGCCCATGTTTTTTGAAATTTTGAAAAAAAAAGTTAGCCCTCGTTTCTCATCATTTTGGACCATGGGCTATAGCCATATCGTACGGCATACTATAGCACGCCGTTTTTCATCATTTTGGAGGATTTGAAAAAAATGAAAAAATAAAAAAACGATGGGTTATAGCCCATGTTTTTTGAAATTTTGAAAAAAAAGTTAGCCTCGTTTCTCATCATTTTGGACCATGGGCTATAGCCCATATCGTACGGCATACTATAGCACGCCGTTTTTCATCATTTTGGAGGATTAGAAAAAAAAGAAAAAAGAAAAAAACGATGGGTTATAGCCCATGTTTTTTGAAAATTTGGAAAAAAAAAGTTAGCCCTCGTTTCTCATCATTTTGGACCATGGGCAATAGCCCATATCGTACGGCATACTATAGCACGCGTTTTTCATCATTTTGGAGGATTAGAAAAAAATGAAAAATAAAAAAACGATGGGTTATAGCCAATGTTTTTTGAAATTTTGAAAAAAAAAGTTAGCCTCGTTTCTCATCATTTTGGACCATGGGCTATAGCCCATATCGTACGGCATACTATAGCACGCCGTTTTTCATCATTTTGGAGGATTAGAAAAAAATGAAAAAATAAAAAAACGATGGGTTTTAGCCCATGTTTTTTGAAATTTTGAAAAAAAAAGTTAGCCTCGTTTCTCATCATTTTGGACCATGGGCTATAGCCATATCGTACGGCATACTATAGCACGCCGTTTTTCATCATTTTGGAGGATTAGAAAAAATGAAAAAATAAAAAAACGATGGGTTATAGCCATGTTTTTTGAAATTTTGAAAAAAAAAGTTAGCCTCGTTTCTCATCAATTTTGGACCATGGGCTATAGCCCATATCGTACGGCATACTATAGCACGCCGTTTTTCTTCATTTTGGAGGATTAGAAAAAAAAGAAAAAAGAAAAAAACGATGGGTTATAGCCCATGTTTTTTGAAAATTTGAAAAAAAAAGTTAGCCTCGTTTCTCATCATTTTGGACCATGGGCAATAGCCCATATCGTACGGCATACTATAGCACGCGCTTTTTCATCATTTTGGAGGATTAGAAAAAAAATGAAAAATACCATAAATACGATCGGGTTATAGCCCATGTTTTTTGCAATTTGGCAAAAAAAAGATAGCCTGTTCTATCTAATTGTGGGACCCATGGGCAATAGCCCAAATCGTACGGGCATACTATAGCACGCCGTTTTTCATCATTTTGGAGGATTAGAAAAAAATGAAAATATAGCCCATGTTTTTTGAATTTTTGAAAAAAAAAGTTAGCCTCGTTTCTCATCATTTTGGACCATGGGCTATAGCCCATATCGTACGGCATACTATAGCACGCCGTTTTTCATCATTTTGGAGGATTTGAAAAAAATGAAAAAATAAAAAAACGATGGGTTATAGCCCATGTTTTTTTGAATTTTGAAAAAAAAAGTTAGCCTCGTTTCTCATCATTTTGGACCATGGGCTATAGCCCATATCGTACGGCATACTATAGGCACGCCGTTTTTCATCATTTTGGAGGATTAGAAAAAAATGAAAAAATAAAAAAACGATGGGTTATAGCCCATGTTTTTTGAAATTTTGAAAAAAAAAGTTAGCCTCGTTTCTCATCATTTTGGACCATGGGCTATAGCCCATATCGTACGGCATACTATAGCACGCCGTTTTTCATCATTTTGGAGGATTAGAAAAAAATGAAAAAATAAAAAAACGATGGGTTATAGCCCATGTTTTTGAAATTTTGAAAAAAAAAGTTAGCCTCGTTTCTCATCATTTTGGACCATGGGCTATAGCCCATATCGTACGGCATACTATAGCACGCCGTTTTTCATCATTTTGGAGGATTTGAAAAAATGAAAAAATAAAAAAACGATGGGTTATAGCCCATGTTTTTTAAAATTTGAAAAAAAAAGTTAGCCTCGTTTCTCATCATTTTGGACCATGGGCTATAGCCCATATCGTACGGCATACTATAGCACGCCGTTTTTCATCATTTTGGAGGATTTGAAAAAAATGAAAAAATAAAAAACGATGGGTTATAGCCCATGTTTTTTGAAATTTTGAAAAAAAAAGTTAGCCTCGTTTCTCATCATTTTGGACCATGGGCTATAGCCCATATCGTACGGCATACTATAGCACGCCGTTTTTCATCATTTTGGAGGATTAGAAAAAAATGAAAAAATAAAAAAACGATGGGTTATAGCCATGTTTTTTGAAATTTTGAAAAAAAAAGTTAGCCTCGTTTCTCATCATTTTGGACCATGGGCTATAGCCCATATCGTACGGCATACTATAGCACGCCGTTTTTCATCATTTTGGAGGATTAGAAAAAAATAAAAAATAAAAAAACGATGGGTTATAGCCCATGTTTTTTTGAAATTTTGAAAAAAAAAGTTAGCCTCGTTTCTCATCATTTTGGACCATGGGCTATAGCCCATATCGTACGGCATACTATAGCACGCCGTTTTTCATCATTTTGGAGGATTTGAAAAAAATGAAAAAATAAAAAACGATGGGTTATAGCCCATGTTTTTTTAATTTTTGGAAAAAAAAGTTTGCCTCGTTTCTCATCATTTTGGACCATGGGCTATAGCCCATATCGTACGGCATACTATAGCACGCCGTTTTTCATCATTTTGGAGGATTAGAAAAAAATGAAAAAATAAAAAAACGATGGGTTATAGCCCATGTTTTTGAAATTTTGAAAAAAAAGTTAGCCTCGTTTCTCATCATTTTGGACCATGGGCTATAGCCCATTCGTACGGCATACTATAGCACGCCGTTTTTCATCATTTTGGAGGATTTGAAAAAAATGAAAAAATAAAAAAACGATGGGTTATAGCCCATGTTTTTTGAATTTTGAAAAAAAAGTTAGCCTCGTTTCTCATCATTTTGGACCATGGGCTATAGCCCATATCGTACGGCATACTATAGCACGCCGTTTTTCATCATTTTGGAGGATTAGAAAAAAATGAAAAAATAAAAAACGATGGGTTATAGCCCATGTTTTTTGAAATTTTGAAAAAAAAGTTAGCCTCGTTTCTTATCATTTTCGACCATGGGCTATAGCCCATATCGTAACGGCATACTATAGCACGCCGTTTTTCATCATTTTGGAGGATTTGAAAAAAATGAAAAAATAAAAAAACGATGGGTTATAGCCCATGTTTTTTTAAATTTTGAAAAAAAAGTTTGCCTCGTTTCTCATCATTTTGGACCATGGCTATAGCCCATAACGTACGGCATACTATAGCACGCCGTTTTTCATCATTTTGGAGGATTAGAAAAAAATGAAAAAATAAAAAAACGATGGGTTATAGCCCATGTTTTTTGAAATTTTGAAAAAAAAGTTAGCCTCGTTTCTCATCATTTTGGACCATGGGCTATAGCCCATATCGTACGGCATACTATTGCACGCCGTTTTTCATCATTTTGGAGGATTAGAAAAAAATGAAAAAATAAAAAACGATGGGTTATAGCCCATGTTTTTTGAAATTTTGAAAAAAAAAGTTAGCCTCGTTTCTCATCATTTTGGACCATGGGCTATAGCCCATATCGTACGGCATACTATAGCACGCCGTTTTTCATCATTTTGGAGGATTTGAAAAAAATGAAAAAATAAAAAAACGATGGGTTATAGCCCATGTTTTTTAAAATTTTGAAAAAAAAGTTAGCCTCGTTTCTCATCATTTTGGACCATGGGCTATAGCCCATATCGTACGGCATACTATAGCACGCCGTTTTTCATCATTTTGGAGGATGTGAAAAAAATGAAAAAATAAAAAAACGATGGGTTATAGCCCATGTTTTTTGAAATTTTGAAAAAAAAAGTTAGCCTCGTTTCTCATCATTTTGGACCATGGGCTATAGCCCATATCGTACGGCATACTATAGCACGCCGTTTTTCATCATTTTGGAGGATTAGAAAAAAATGAAAAAATAAAAAAACGATGGGTTATAGCCCATGTTTTTTGAAATTTTGAAAAAAAAAGTTAGCCTCGTTTCTCATCATTTTGGACCATGGGCTATAGCCCATATCGTACGGCATACTATAGCACGCCGTTTTTCATCATTTTGGAGGATTAGAAAAAAATAAAAAAATAAAAAAACGATGGGTTATAGCCCATGTTTTTTGAAATTTTGAAAAAAAAGTTAGCCTCGTTTCTCATCATTTTGGACCATGGGCTATAGCCCATATCGTACGGCATACTATAGCACGCCGTTTTTCATCATTTTGGAGGATTTGAAAAAAATGAAAAAATAAAAAAAACGATGGGTTATAGCCCATGTTTTTTGAAATTTTGAAAAAAAAAGTTAGCCTCGTTTCTCATCATTTTGGACCATGGGCTATAGCCCATATCGTACGGCATACTATAGCACGCCGTTTTTCATCATTTTGGAGGATTTGAAAAAAATGAAAAAATAAAAAAACGATGGGTTATAGCCCATGTTTTTTTAAAATTTTGAAAAAAAAAGTTAGCCTCGTTTCTCATCATTTTGGACCATGGGCTATAGCCCCATATCGTACGGCATACTATAGCACGCCGTTTTTCATCATTTTGGAGGATTTGAAAAAAATAAAAAACGATGGGTTATAGCCCATGTTTTTTTAAATTTTGAAAAAAAAAAGTTTGCCCTCGTTTCTCATCATTTTGGACCATGGGCTATAGCCCATATCGTACGGCATACTATAGCACGCCGTTTTTCATCATTTTGGAGGATTAGAAAAAAATGAAAAAATAAAAAAACGATGGGTTATAGCCCATGTTTTTTGAAATTTGAAAAAAAAAGTTAGCCTCGTTTCTCATCATTTTGGACCATGGGCTATAGCCCATATCGTACGGCATACTATTGCACGCCGTTTTTCATCATTTTGGAGGATTAGAAAAAAATGAAAAAATAAAAAAACGATGGGTTATAGCCCATGTTTTTAAAATTTTGAAAAAAAAAGTTAGCCTCGTTTCTCATCATTTTGGACCATGGGCTATAGCCCATATCGTACGGCATACTATAGCACGCCGTTTTTTCATCATTTTGGAGGATTTGAAAAAAATGAAAAAATAAAAAAACGATGGGTTATAGCCCATGTTTTTTTAAATTTTGAAAAAAAAAGTTTGCCTCGTTTCTCATCATTTTGGACCATGGGCTATAGCCCATAATCGTACGGCATACTATAGCACGCCGTTTTTCATCATTTTGGAGGATTAGAAAAAAATGAAAAAATAAAAAAACGATGGGTTATAGCCCATGTTTTTTGAAATTTTGAAAAAAAAGTTAGCCTCGTTTCTCATCATTTTGGACCATGGGCTATAGCCCATATCGTACGGCATACTATTGCACGCCGTTTTTCATCATTTTGGAGGATTAGAAAAAAATGAAAAAATAAAAAAAACGATGGGTTATAGCCCATGTTTTTTGAAATTTTGAAAAAAAAAGTTAGCCTCGTTTCTCATCATTTTGGACCATGGGCTATAGCCCATATCGTACGGCATACTATAGCACGCCGTTTTTCATCATTTTGGAGGATTTGAAAAAAATGAAAAAATAAAAAAAACGATGGGTTATAGCCCATGTTTTTTAAAATTTTGAAAAAAAAAGTTAGCCTCGTTTCTCATCATTTTGGACCATGGGCTATAGCCCATATCGTACGGCATACTATAGCACGCCGTTTTTCATCATTTTTGAGGATTTGAAAAAAATGAAAAAATAAAAAAAACGATGGGTTATAGCCCATGTTTTTTGAAATTTTGAAAAAAAGAGTTAGCCTCGTTTCTCATCATTTTGGACCATGGGCTATAGCCCATATCGTACGGCATACTATAGCACGCCGTTTTTCATCATTTTGGAGGATTAGAAAAAAATGAAAAAATAAAAAAACGATGGGTTATAGCCCATGTTTTTTGAAATTTTGAAAAAAAAAGTTAGCCTCGTTTCTCATCATTTTGGACCATGGGCTATAGCCCATATCGTACGGCATACTATAGCACGCCGTTTTTCATCATTTTGGAGGATTAGAAAAAAATGAAAAAATAAAAAAACGATGGGTTATAGCCCATGTTTTTTGAAATTTTGAAAAAAAAAGTTAGCCTCGTTTCTCATCATTTTGGACCATGGGCTATAGCCCATATCGTACGGCATACTATAGCACGCCGTTTTTCATCATTTTGGAGGATTTGAAAAAAATGAAAAATAAAAAAACGATGGGTTATAGCCCATGTTTTTGAAATTTTGAAAAAAAAAGTTAGCCTCGTTTCTCATCATTTTGGACCATGGGCTATAGCCCATATCGTACGGCATACTATAGCACGCCGTTTTTCATCATTTTGGAGGATTAGAAAAAAATGAAAAAATAAAAAAACGATGGGTTATAGCCCATGTTTTTTTGAAATTTTGAAAAAAAAAGTTAGCCTCGTTTCTCATCATTTTGGACCATGGGCTATAGCCCATATCGTACGGCATACTATAGCACGCCGTTTTTCATCATTTTGGAGGATTTGAAAAAAATGAAAAAATAAAAAAACGATGGGTTATAGCCCATGTTTTTTGAAATTTTGAAAAAAAAAGTTAGCCTCGTTTCTCATCATTTTGGACCATGGGCTATAGCCCATATCGTACGGCATACTATAGCACGCCGTTTTTCATCATTTTGGAGGATTTGAAAAAAATGAAAAAATAAAAAAAACGATGGGTTATAGCCCATGTTTTTTGAAATTTTGAAAAAAAAAGTTAGCCTCGTTTCTCATCATTTTGGACCATGGGCTATAGCCCCATATCGTACGGCATACTATAGCACGCCGTTTTTCATCATTTTGGAGGATTGAAAAAAATGAAAAAATAAAAAAACGATGGGTTATAGCCCATGTTTTTTTAATTTTGAAAAAAAAAGTTTGCCTCGTTTCTCATCATTTTGGACCATGGGCTATAGCCCATATCGTACGGCATACTATAGCACGCCGTTTTTCATCATTTTGGAGGATTAGAAAAAAATGAAAAAATAAAAAAACGATGGGTTATAGCCCATGTTTTTTGAAATTTTGAAAAAAAAAGTTAGCCTCGTTTCTCATCATTTTGGACCATGGGCTATAGCCCATATCGTACGGCATACTATAGCACGCCGTTTTTCCATCATTTTGGAGGGATTTGAAAAAAATGAAAAAATAAAAAAACGATGGGTTATAGCCCATGTTTTTTGAAATTTTGAAAAAAAAAGTTAGCCTCGTTTCTCATCATTTTGGACCATGGGCTATAGCCCATATCGTACGGCATACTATTGCACGCCGTTTTTCATCATTTTGGAGGATTAGAAAAAAATGAAAAAATAAAAAAACGATGGGTTATAGCCCATGTTTTTTTAAATTTTGAAAAAAAAAGTTTGCCTCGTTTCTCATCATTTTGGACCATGGGCTATAGCCCATATCGTACGGCATACTATAGCACGCCGTTTTTCATCATTTTGGAGGATTAGAAAAAAATGAAAAATAAAAAAACGATGGGTTATAGCCCATGTTTTTGAAATTTTGAAAAAAAAAGTTAGCCTCGTTTCTCATCATTTTGGACCATGGGCTATAGCCCATATCGTACGGCATACTATTGCACGCCGTTTTTCATCATTTTGGAGGATTAGAAAAAAATGAAAAAAATAAAAAAACGATGGGTTATAGCCCATGTTTTTTGAAAATTTGAAAAAAAAAGTTAGCCTCGTTTCTCATCATTTTGGACCATGGGCTATAGCCCATATCGTACGGCATACTATAGCACGCCGTTTTTCATCATTTTGGAGGATTTGAAAAAAAGGAAAAAATAAAAAAACGATGGGTTATAGCCCATGTTTTTTGAAATTTTGAAAAAAAAAGTTAGCCTCGTTTCTCATCATTTTGGACCATGGGCTATAGCCCATAATCGTACGGCATACTATAGCACGCCGTTTTTCATCATTTTGGAGGATTAGAAAAAAATGAAAAAATAAAAAAACGATGGGTTATAGCCCATGTTTTTTGAAATTTTGAAAAAAAAAGTTAGCCTCGTTTCTCATCATTTTGGACCATGGGCTATAGCCCATATCGTACGGCATACTATAGCACGCCGTTTTTCATCATTTTGGAGGATTTGAAAAAAATGAAAAAATAAAAAAACCATGGGTTATAGCCCATGTTTTTTGAAATTTTGAAAAAAAAAGTTAGCCTCGTTTCTCATCATTTTGGACCATGGGCTATAGCCCATATCGTACGGCATACTATAGCACGCCGTTTTTCATCATTTTGGAGGATTTGAAAAAAAATGAAAAAATAAAAAAACGATGGGTTATAGCCCATGTTTTTGAATTTTTGAAAAAAAAGTTAGCCTCGTTTCTCATCATTTTGGACCATGGGCTATAGCCCATATCGTACGGCATACTATAGCACGCCGTTTTTCATCATTTTGGAGGATTAGAAAAAAATGAAAAATAAAAAAACGATGGGTTATAGCCCATGTTTTTTGAAATTTTGAAAAAAAAAGTTAGCCTCGTTTCTCATCATTTTGGACCATGGGCTATAGCCATATCGTACGGCATACTATAGCACGCCGTTTTTTCATCATTTTGGAGGATTTGAAAAAAATGAAAAAATAAAAAACGATGGGTTATAGCCCATGTTTTTGAAATTTTGAAAAAAAAAAGTTAGCCTCGTTTCTCATCATTTTGGACCATGGGCTATAGCCCATATCGTACGGCATACTATAGCACGCCGTTTTTCATCATTTTGGAGGATTT
>NW_027665695.1:0-29270 GCF_963924005.1 Protomyctophum bolini | reverse complement strand
GTAACTTGAAAACTATGTACCGTATGGCCCTATAAACTGTGTTGGGATGAAAGCTAGCCACTTTGAGCAATGTGGGAAGTGCTGGGGCAGTTTGGGACAACAGGGCCAAAATGTCACTTTCACAGTCCAAAGTGCCATTTTCACAGTAAAAAGGCCTGGTTCACTTTTGCTTAGCTTAGTCTGTAACTTGAAAACTATGTACCGTATGGCCCTATAAACTGTGTTGGGATGAAAGCTAGCCACTTTGAGCAATGTGGGAAGTGCTGGGGCAGTTTGGGACAACAGGGCCAAAATGTCACTTTCACAGTCCCAAAGTGCCATTTTCACAGTAAAAAGGCCTGGTTCACTTTTGCTTAGCTTAGTCTGTAACTTGAAAACTATGTACCGTATGGCCCTATAAACTGTGTTGGGATGAAAGCTAGCCACTTTGAGCAATGTGGGAAGTGCTGGGGCAGTTTGGACAACAGGGCCAAAATGTCACTTTCACAGTCCCAAAGTGCCATTTTCACAGTAAAAAGGCCTGGTTCACTTTTGCTTAGCTTAGTCTGTAACTTGAAAACTATGTACCGTATGGCCCTATAAACTGTGTTGGGATGAAAGCTAGCCACTTTGAGCAATGTGGGAAGTGCTGGGGCAGTTTGGGACAACAGGGCCAAAATGTCACTTTCACAGTCCCAAAGTGCCATTTTCACAGTAAAAAGGCCTGGTTCACTTTTGCTTAGCTTAGTCTGTAACTTGAAAACTATGTACCGTATGGCCCTATAAACTGTGTTGGGATGAAAGCTAGCCACTTTGAGCAATGTGGGAAGTGCTGGGGCAGTTTGGGACAACAGGGCCAAAATGTCACTTTCACAGTCCCAAAGTGCCATTTTCACAGTAAAAAGGCCTGGTTCACTTTTGCTTAGCTTAGTCTGTAACTTGAAAACTATGTACCGTATGGCCCTATAAACTGTGTTGGGATGAAAGCTAGCCACTTTGAGCATTGTGGCAAGAGCTGGGGCAGTTTGGGACAACAGGACGAACAGGGCCAAAATGTCACTTTCACAGTCCAAAGTGCCATTTTCACAGTAAAAAGGCCTGGTTCACTTTTGCTTAGCTTAGTCTGTAACTTGAAAACTATGTACCGTATGGCCCTATAAACTGTGTTGGATGAAAGCTAGCCACTTTGAGCAATGTGGGAAGTGCTGGGGCAGTTTGGGACAACAGGGCCAAAATGTCACTTTCACAGTCCCAAAGTGCCATTTTCACAGTAAAAAGGCCTGGTTCACTTTTGCTTAGCTTAGTCTGTAACTTGAAAACTATGTACCGTATGGCCCTATAAACTGTGTTGGGATGAAAGCTAGCCACTTTGAGCAATGTGGGAAGTGCTGGGGCAGTTTGGGACAACAGGGCCAAAATGTCACTTTCACAGTCCCAAAGTGCCATTTTCACAGTAAAAAGGCCTGGTTCACTTTTGCTTAGCTTAGTCTGTAACTTGAAAACTATGTACCGTATGGCCCTATAAACTGTGTTGGGATGAAAGCTAGCCACTTTGAGCATTGTGGCAAGAGCTGGGGCAGTTTGGGACACAGGACGAACAGGGCCAAAATGTCACTTTCACAGTCCCAAAGTGCCATTTTCACAGTAAAAAGGCCTGGTTCACTTTTGCTTAGCTTAGTCTGTAACTTGAAAACTATGTACCGTATGGCCCTATAAACTGTGTTGGGATGAAAGCTAGCCACTTTGAGCAATGTGGGAAGTGCTGGGGCAGTTTGGGACAACAGGGCCAAAATGTCACTTTCACAGTCCCAAAGTGCCATTTTCACAGTAAAAAGGCCTGGTTCACTTTTGCTTAGCTTAGTCTGTAACTTGAAAACTATGTACCGTATGGCCCTATAAACTGTGTTGGGATGAAAGCTAGCCACTTTGAGCAATGTGGGAAGTGCTGGGGCAGTTTGGGACAACAGGGCCAAAATGTCACTTTCACAGTCCCAAAGTGCCATTTTCACAGTAAAAAGGCCTGGTTCACTTTTGCTTAGCTTAGTCTGTAACTTGAAAACTATGTACCGTATGGCCCTATAAACTGTGTTGGGATGAAAGCTAGCCACTTTGAGCAGTGTGGGAAGTGCTGGGGCAGTTTGGACAACAGGGCCAAAATGTCACTTTCACAGTCCCAAAGTGCCATTTTCACAGTAAAAAGGCCTGGTTCACTTTTGCTTAGCTTAGTCTGTAACTTGAAAACTATGTACCGTATGGCCCTATAAACTGTGTTGGGATGAAAGCTAGCCACTTTGAGCATTGTGGCAAGAGCTGGGGCAGTTTGGGACAACAGGGAACGAACAGGGCCAAAATGTCACTTTCACAGTCCCAAAGTGCCATTTTCACAGTAAAAAGGCCTGGTTCACTTTTGCTTAGCTTAGTCTGTAACTTGAAAACTATGTACCGTATGGCCCTATAAACTGTGTTGGGATGAAAGCTAGCCACTTTGAGCAATGTGGGAAGTGCTGGGGCAGTTTGGGACAACAGGGCCAAAATGTCACTTTCACAGTCCCAAAGTGCCATTTTCACAGTAAAAAGGCCTGGTTCACTTTTGCTTAGCTTAGTCTGTAACTTGAAAACTATGTACCGTATGGCCCTATAAACTGTGTTGGGATGAAAGCTAGCCACTTTGAGCAGTGTGGGAAGTGCTGGGGCAGTTTGGGACAACAGGGCCAAAATGTCACTTTCACAGTCCCAAAGTGCCATTTTCACAGTAAAAAGGCCTGGTTCACTTTTGCTTAGCTTAGTCTGTAACTTGAAAACTATGTACCGTATGGCCCTATAAACTGTGTTGGGATGAAAGCTAGCCACTTTGAGCAGTGTGGGAAGTGCTGGGGCAGTTTGGGACAACAGGGCCAAAATGTCACTTTCACAGTCCCAAAGTGCCATTTTCACAGTAAAAAGGCCTGGTTCACTTTTGCTTAGCTTAGTCTGTAAAACTTGAAAACTATGTACCGTATGGCCCTATAAACTGTGTTGGGATGAAAGCTAGCCACTTTGAGCATTGTGGCAAGAGCTGGGGCAGTTTGGGACAACAGGGAACGAACAGGGCCAAAATGTCACTTTCACAGTCCCAAAGTGCCATTTTCACAGTAAAAAGGCCTGGTTCACTTTTGCTTAGCTTAGTCTGTAACTTGAAAACTATGTACCGTATGGCCCTATAAACTGTGTTGGGATGAAAGCTAGCCACTTTGAGCAATGTGGGAAGTGCTGGGGCAGTTTGGGACAACAGGGCCAAAATGTCACTTTCACAGTCCCAAAGTGCCATTTTCACAGTAAAAAGGCCTGGTTCACTTTTGCTTAGCTTAGTCTGTAACTTGAAAACTATGTACCGTATGGCCCTATAAACTGTGTTGGGATGAAAGCTAGCCACTTTGAGCAATGTGGGAAGTGCTGGGGCAGTTTGGGACAACAGGGCCAAAATGTCACTTTCACAGTCCCAAAGTGCCATTTTCACAGTAAAAAGGCCTGGTTCACTTTTGCTTAGCTTAGTCTGTAACTTGAAAACTATGTACCGTATGGCCCTATAAACTGTGTTGGGATGAAAGCTAGCCACTTTGAGCAATGTGGGAAGTGCTGGGGCAGTTTGGGACAACAGGGCCAAAATGTCACTTTCACAGTCCCAAAGTGCCATTTTCACAGTAAAAAGGCCTGGTTCACTTTTGCTTAGCTTAGTCTGTAACTTGAAAACTATGTACCGTATGGCCCTATAAACTGTGTTGGGATGAAAGCTAGCCACTTTGAGCATTGTGGCAAGAGCTGGGGCAGTTTGGGACAACAGGGAACGAACAGGGCCAAAATGTCACTTTCACAGTCCCAAAGTGCCATTTTCACAGTAAAAAGGCCTGGTTCACTTTTGCTTAGCTTAGTCTGTAACTTGAAAACTATGTACCGTATGGCCCTATAAACTGTGTTGGGATGAAAGCTAGCCACTTTGAGCAATGTGGGAAGTGCTGGGGCAGTTTGGGACAACAGGGCCAAAATGTCACTTTCACAGTCCCAAAGTGCCATTTTCACAGTAAAAAGGCCTGGTTCACTTTTGCTTAGCTTAGTCTGTAACTTGAAAACTATGTACCGTATGGCCCTATAAACTGTGTTGGGATGAAAGCTAGCCACTTTGAGCAATGTGGGAAGTGCTGGGGCAGTTTGGGACAACAGGGCCAAAATGTCACTTTCACAGTCCCAAAGTGCCATTTTCACAGTAAAAAGGCCTGGTTCACTTTTGCTTAGCTTAGTCTGTAACTTGAAAACTATGTACCGTATGGCCCTATAAACTGTGTTGGGATGAAAGCTAGCCACTTTGAGCATTGTGGCAAGAGCTGGGGCAGTTTGGGACAACAGGGAACGAACAGGGCCAAAATGTCACTTTCACAGTCCCAAAGTGCCATTTTCACAGTAAAAAGGCCTGGTTCACTTTTGCTTAGCTTAGTCTGTAACTTGAAAACTATGTACCGTATGGCCCTATAAACTGTGTTGGGATGAAAGCTAGCCACTTTGAGCATTGTGGCAAGAGCTGGGGCAGTTTGGGACAACAGGGAACGAACAGGGCCAAAATGTCACTTTCACAGTCCCAAAGTGCCATTTTCACAGTAAAAAGGCCTGGTTCACTTTTGCTTAGCTTAGTCTGTAACTTGAAAACTATGTACCGTATGGCCCTATAAACTGTGTTGGGATGAAAGCTAGCCACTTTGAGCAATGTGGGAAGTGCTGGGGCAGTTTGGGACAACAGGGCCAAAATGTCACTTTCACAGTCCCAAAGTGCCATTTTCACAGTAAAAAGGCCTGGTTCACTTTTGCTTAGCTTAGTCTGTAACTTGAAAACTATGTACCGTATGGCCCTATAAACTGTGTTGGGATGAAAGCTAGCCACTTTGAGCAATGTGGGAAGTGCTGGGGCAGTTTGGGACAACAGGGCCAAAATGTCACTTTCACAGTCCCAAAGTGCCATTTTCACAGTAAAAAGGCCTGGTTCACTTTTGCTTAGCTTAGTCTGTAACTTGAAAACTATGTACCGTATGGCCCTATAAACTGTGTTGGGATGAAAGCTAGCCACTTTGAGCATTGTGGCAAGAGCTGGGGCAGTTTGGGACAACAGGGAACGAACAGGGCCAAAATGTCACTTTCACAGTCCCAAAGTGCCATTTTCACAGTAAAAAGGCCTGGTTCACTTTTGCTTAGCTTAGTCTGTAACTTGAAAACTATGTACCGTATGGCCCTATAAACTGTGTTGGGATGAAAGCTAGCCACTTTGAGCAATGTGGGAAGTGCTGGGGCAGTTTGGGACAACAGGGCCAAAATGTCACTTTCACAGTCCCAAAGTGCCATTTTCACAGTAAAAAGGCCTGGTTCACTTTTGCTTAGCTTAGTCTGTAACTTGAAAACTATGTACCGTATGGCCCTATAAACTGTGTTGGGATGAAAGCTAGCCACTTTGAGCAATGTGGGAAGTGCTGGGGCAGTTTGGGACAACAGGGCCAAAATGTCACTTTCACAGTCCCAAAGTGCCATTTTCACAGTAAAAAGGCCTGGTTCACTTTTGCTTAGCTTAGTCTGTAACTTGAAAACTATGTACCGTATGGCCCTATAAACTGTGTTGGGATGAAAGCTAGCCACTTTGAGCAATGTGGGAAGTGCTGGGGCAGTTTGGGACAACAGGGCCAAAATGTCACTTTCACAGTCCCAAAGTGCCATTTTCACAGTAAAAAGGCCTGGTTCACTTTTGCTTAGCTTAGTCTGTAACTTGAAAACTATGTACCGTATGGCCCTATAAACTGTGTTGGGATGAAAGCTAGCCACTTTGAGCAATGTGGGAAGTGCTGGGGCAGTTTGGGACAACAGGGCCAAAATGTCACTTTCACAGTCCCAAAGTGCCATTTTCACAGTAAAAAGGCCTGGTTCACTTTTGCTTAGCTTAGTCTGTAACTTGAAAACTATGTACCGTATGGCCCTATAAACTGTGTTGGGATGAAAGCTAGCCACTTTGAGCAATGTGGGAAGTGCTGGGGCAGTTTGGGACAACAGGGCCAAAATGTCACTTTCACAGTCCCAAAGTGCCATTTTCACAGTAAAAAGGCCTGGTTCACTTTTGCTTAGCTTAGTCTGTAACTTGAAAACTATGTACCGTATGGCCCTATAAACTGTGTTGGGATGAAAGCTAGCCACTTTGAGCAATGTGGGAAGTGCTGGGGCAGTTTGGGACAACAGGGCCAAAATGTCACTTTCACAGTCCCAAAGTGCCATTTTCACAGTAAAAAGGCCTGGTTCACTTTTGCTTAGCTTAGTCTGTAACTTGAAAACTATGTACCGTATGGCCCTATAAACTGTGTTGGGATGAAAGCTAGCCACTTTGAGCAGTGTGGGAAGTGCTGGGGCAGTTTGGGACAACAGGGCCAAAATGTCACTTTCACAGTCCCAAAGTGCCATTTTCACAGTAAAAAGGCCTGGTTCACTTTTGCTTAGCTTAGTCTGTAACTTGAAAACTATGTACCGTATGGCCCTATAAACTGTGTTGGGATGAAAGCTAGCCACTTTGAGCAATGTGGGAAGTGCTGGGGCAGTTTGGGACAACAGGGCCAAAATGTCACTTTCACAGTCCCAAAGTGCCGTTTTCACAGTAAAAAAAAAAAGATTCATTTTGCTTAGCTTAGTCTGTAACTTGAAAACTATGTACCGTATGGCCCTATAAACTGTGTTGGGATGAAAGCTAGCCACTTTGAGCAATGTGGGAAGTGCTGGGGCAGTTTGGGACAACAGGGCCAAAATGTCACTTTCACAGTCCCAAAGTGCCATTTTCACAGTAAAAAGGCCTGGTTCACTTTTGCTTAGCTTAGTCTGTAACTTGAAAACTATGTACCGTATGGCCCTATAAACTGTGTTGGGATGAAAGCTAGCCACTTTAAGCAATGTGGGAAGTGCTGGGGCAGTTTGGGACAACAGGGCCAAAATGTCACTTTCACAGTCCCAAAGTGCCATTTTCACAGTAAAAAGGCCTGGTTCACTTTTGCTTAGCTTAGTCTGTAACTTGAAAACTATGTACCGTATGGCCCTATAAACTGTGTTGGGATGAAAGCTAGCCACTTTGAGCAATGTGGGAAGTGCTGGGGCAGTTTGGGACAACAGGGCCAAAATGTCACTTTCACAGTCCCAAAGTGCCATTTTCACAGTAAAAAGGCCTGGTTCACTTTTGCTTAGCTTAGTCTGTAACTTGAAAACTATGTACCGTATGGCCCTATAAACTGTGTTGGGATGAAAGCTAGCCACTTTGAGCATTGTGGCAAGAGCTGGGGCAGTTTGGGACAACAGGGAACGAACAGGGCCAAAATGTCACTTTCACAGTCCCAAAGTGCCATTTTCACAGTAAAAAGGCCTGGTTCACTTTTGCTTAGCTTAGTCTGTAACTTGAAAACTATGTACCGTATGGCCCTATAAACTGTGTTGGGATGAAAGCTAGCCACTTTGAGCAATGTGGGAAGTGCTGGGGCAGTTTGGGACAACAGGGCCAAAATGTCACTTTCACAGTCCCAAAGTGCCATTTTCACAGTAAAAAGGCCTGGTTCACTTTTGCTTAGCTTAGTCTGTAACTTGAAAACTATGTACCGTATGGCCCTATAAACTGTGTTGGGATGAAAGCTAGCCACTTTGAGCAATGTGGGAAGTGCTGGGGCAGTTTGGGACAACAGGGCCAAAATGTCACTTTCACAGTCCCAAAGTGCCATTTTCACAGTAAAAAGGCCTGGTTCACTTTTGCTTAGCTTAGTCTGTAACTTGAAAACTATGTACCGTATGGCCCTATAAACTGTGTTGGGATGAAAGCTAGCCACTTTGAGCAATGTGGGAAGTGCTGGGGCAGTTTGGGACAACAGGGCCAAAATGTCACTTTCACAGTCCCAAAGTGCCGTTTTCACAGTAAAAAAAAAAGATTCATTTTGCTTAGCTTAGTCTGTAACTTGAAAACTATGTACCGTATGGCCCTATAAACTGTGTTGGGATGAAAGCTAGCCACTTTGAGCAATGTGGGAAGTGCTGGGGCAGTTTGGGACAACAGGGCCAAAATGTCACTTTCACAGTCCCAAAGTGCCATTTTCACAGTAAAAAGGCCTGGTTCACTTTTGCTTAGCTTAGTCTGTAACTTGAAAACTATGTACCGTATGGCCCTATAAGCTGTGTTGGGATGAAAGCTAGCCACTTTGAGCAATGTGGGAAGTGCTGGGGCAGTTTGGGACAACAGGGCCAAAATGTCACTTTCACAGTCCCAAAGTGCCATTTTCACAGTAAAAAGGCCTGGTTCACTTTTGCTTAGCTTAGTCTGTAACTTGAAAACTATGTACCGTATGGCCCTATAAACTGTGTTGGGATGAAAGCTAGCCACTTTGAGCAGTGTGGGAAGTGCTGGGGCAGTTTGGGACAACAGGGCCAAAATGTCACTTTCACAGTCCCAAAGTGCCATTTTCACAGTAAAAAGGCCTGGTTCACTTTTGCTTAGCTTAGTCTGTAACTTGAAAACTATGTACCGTATGGCCCTATAAACTGTGTTGGGATGAAAGCTAGCCACTTTGAGCATTGTGGCAAGAGCTGGGGCAGTTTGGGACAACAGGGAACGAACAGGGCCAAAATGTCACTTTCACAGTCCCAAAGTGCCATTTTCACAGTAAAAAGGCCTGGTTCACTTTTGCTTAGCTTAGTCTGTAACTTGAAAACTATGTACCGTATGGCCCTATAAACTGTGTTGGGATGAAAGCTAGCCACTTTGAGCAATGTGGGAAGTGCTGGGGCAGTTTGGGACAACAGGGCCAAAATGTCACTTTCACAGTCCCAAAGTGCCATTTTCACAGTAAAAAGGCTTGGTTCACTTTTGCTTAGCTTAGTCTGTAACTTGAAAACTATGTACCGTATGGCCCTATAAACTGTGTTGGGATGAAAGCTAGCCACTTTGAGCAATGTGGGAAGTGCTGGGGCAGTTTGGGACAACAGGGCCAAAATGTCACTTTCACAGTCCCAAAGTGCCATTTTCACAGTAAAAAGGCCTGGTTCACTTTTGCTTAGCTTAGTCTGTAACTTGAAAACTATGTACCGTATGGCCCTATAAACTGTGTTGGGATGAAAGCTAGCCACTTTGAGCAATGTGGGAAGTGCTGGGGCAGTTTGGGACAACAGGGCCAAAATGTCACTTTCACAGTCCCAAAGTGCCATTTTCACAGTAAAAAGGCCTGGTTCACTTTTGCTTAGCTTAGTCTGTAACTTGAAAACTATGTACCGTATGGCCCTATAAACTGTGTTGGGATGAAAGCTAGCCACTTTGAGCAATGTGGGAAGTGCTGGGGCAGTTTGGGACAACAGGGCCAAAATGTCACTTTCACAGTCCCAAAGTGCCGTTTTCACAGTAAAAAAAAAAGATTCATTTTGCTTAGCTTAGTCTGTAACTTGAAAACTATGTACCGTATGGCCCTATAAACTGTGTTGGGATGAAAGCTAGCCACTTTGAGCAATGTGGGAAGTGCTGGGGCAGTTTGGGACAACAGGGCCAAAATGTCACTTTCACAGTCCCAAAGTGCCATTTTCACAGTAAAAAGGCCTGGTTCACTTTTGCTTAGCTTAGTCTGTAACTTGAAAACTATGTACCGTATGGCCCTATAAACTGTGTTGGGATGAAAGCTAGCCACTTTGAGCAATGTGGGAAGTGCTGGGGCAGTTTGGGACAACAGGGCCAAAATGTCACTTTCACAGTCCCAAAGTGCCATTTTCACAGTAAAAAGGCCTGGTTCACTTTTGCTTAGCTTAGTCTGTAACTTGAAAACTATGTACCGTATGGCCCTATAAACTGTGTTGGGATGAAAGCTAGCCACTTTGAGCAGTGTGGGAAGTGCTGGGGCAGTTTGGGACAACAGGGCCAAAATGTCACTTTCACAGTCCCAAAGTGCCATTTTCACAGTAAAAAGGCCTGGTTCACTTTTGCTTAGCTTAGTCTGTAACTTGAAAACTATGTACCGTATGGCCCTATAAACTGTGTTGGGATGAAAGCTAGCCACTTTGAGCATTGTGGCAAGAGCTGGGGCAGTTTGGGACAACAGGGAACGAACAGGGCCAAAATGTCACTTTCACAGTCCCACAGTGCCATTTTCACAGTAAAAAGGCCTGGTTCACTTTTGCTTAGCTTAGTCTGTAACTTGAAAACTATGTACCGTATGGCCCTATAAACTGTGTTGGGATGAAAGCTAGCCACTTTGAGCAATGTGGGAAGTGCTGGGGCAGTTTGGGACAACAGGGCCAAAATGTCACTTTCACAGTCCCAAAGTGCCATTTTCACAGTAAAAAGGCCTGGTTCACTTTTGCTTAGCTTAGTCTGTAACTTGAAAACTATGTACCGTATGGCCCTATAAACTGTGTTGGGATGAAAGCTAGCCACTTTGAGCAATGTGGGAAGTGCTGGGGCAGTTTGGGACAACAGGGCCAAAATGTCACTTTCACAGTCCCAAAGTGCCGTTTTCACAGTAAAAAAAAAAAGATTCATTTTGCTTAGCTTAGTCTGTAACTTGAAAACTATGTACCGTATGGCCCTATAAACTGTGTTGGGATGAAAGCTAGCCACTTTGAGCAATGTGGGAAGTGCTGGGGCAGTTTGGGACAACAGGGCCAAAATGTCACTTTCACAGTCCCAAAGTGCCATTTTCACAGTAAAAAGGCCTGGTTCACTTTTGCTTAGCTTAGTCTGTAACTTGAAAACTATGTACCGTATGGCCCTATAAACTGTGTTGGGATGAAAGCTAGCCACTTTGAGCAATGTGGGAAGTGCTGGGGCAGTTTGGGACAACAGGGCCAAAATGTCACTTTCACAGTCCCAAAGTGCCATTTTCACAGTAAAAAGGCCTGGTTCACTTTTGCTTAGCTTAGTCTGTAACTTGAAAACTATGTACCGTATGGCCCTATAAACTGTGTTGGGATGAAAGCTAGCCACTTTGAGCAATGTGGGAAGTGCTGGGGCAGTTTGGGACAACAGGGCCAAAATGTCACTTTCACAGTCCCAAAGTGCCATTTTCACAGTAAAAAAAAAACAGATTCATTTTGCTTAGCTTAGTCTGTAACTTGAAAACTATGTACCGTATGGCCCTATAAACTGTGTTGGGATGAAAGCTAGCCACTTTGAGCAATGTGGGAAGTGCTGGGGCAGTTTGGGACAACAGGGCCAAAATGTCACTTTCACAGTCCCAAAGTGCCATTTTCACAGTAAAAAGGCCTGGTTCACTTTTGCTTAGCTTAGTCTGTAACTTGAAAACTATGTACCGTATGGCCCTATAAACTGTGTTGGGATGAAAGCTAGCCACTTTGAGCAATGTGGGAAGTGCTGGGGCAGTTTGGGACAACAGGGCCAAAATGTCACTTTCACAGTCCCAAAGTGCCATTTTCACAGTAAAAAAAAACAGATTCATTTTGCTTAGCTTAGTCTGTAACTTGAAAACTATGTACCGTATGGCCCTATAAACTGTGTTGGGATGAAAGCTAGCCACTTTGAGCAATGTGGGAAGTGCTGGGGCAGTTTGGGACAACAGGGCCAAAATGTCACTTTCACAGTCCCAAAGTGCCGTTTTCACAGTAAAAAAAAAAAGATTCATTTTGCTTAGCTTTGTCTGTAACTTGAAAACTATGTACCGTATGGCCCTATAAACTGTGTTGGGATGAAAGCTAGCCACTTTGAGCAATGTGGGAAGTGCTGGGGCAGTTTGGGACAACAGGGCCAAAATGTCACTTTCACAGTCCCAAAGTGCCATTTTCACAGTAAAAAGGCCTGGTTCACTTTTGCTTAGCTTAGTCTGTAACTTGAAAACTATGTACCGTATGGCCCTATAAACTGTGTT
This sequence comes from Protomyctophum bolini, assembly GCF_963924005.1. Classification (NCBI taxonomy): domain Eukaryota; kingdom Metazoa; phylum Chordata; class Actinopteri; order Myctophiformes; family Myctophidae; genus Protomyctophum; species Protomyctophum bolini. Next base: position 17,403 of record NW_027665695.1, on the reverse strand, counting down.
GGGATGAAAGCTAGCCACTTTGAGCAATGTGGGAAGTGCTGGGGCAGTTTGGGACAACAGGGCCAAAATGTCACTTTCACAGTCCCAAAGTGCCATTTTCACAGTAAAAAGGCCTGGTTCACTTTTGCTTAGCTTAGTCTGTAACTTGAAAACTATGTACCGTATGGCCCTATAAACTGTGTTGGGATGAAAGCTAGCCACTTTGAGCATTGTGGCAAGAGCTGGGGCAGTTTGGGACAACAGGGAACGAACAGGGCCAAAATGTCACTTTCACAGTCCCAAAGTGCCATTTTCACAGTAAAAAGGCCTGGTTCACTTTTGCTTAGCTTAGTCTGTAACTTGAAAACTATGTACCGTATGGCCCTATAAACTGTGTTGGGATGAAAGCTAGCCACTTTGAGCAATGTGGGAAGTGCTGGGGCAGTTTGGGACAACAGGGCCAAAATGTCACTTTCACAGTCCCAAAGTGCCATTTTAACAGTAAAAAGGCCTGGTTCACTTTTGCTTAGCTTAGTCTGTAACTTGAAAACTATGTACCGTATGGCCCTATAAACTGTGTTGGGATGAAAGCTAGCCACTTTGAGCAATGTGGGAAGTGCTGGGGCAGTTTGGGACAACAGGGCCAAAATGTCACTTTCACAGTCCCAAAGTGCCATTTTCACAGTAAAAAGGCCTGGTTCACTTTTGCTTAGCTTAGTCTGTAACTTGAAAACTATGTACCGTATGGCCCTATAAACTGTGTTGGGATGAAAGCTAGCCACTTTGAGCAATGTGGGAAGTGCTGGGGCAGTTTGGGACAACAGGGCCAAAATGTCACTTTCACAGTCCCAAAGTGCCATTTTCACAGTAAAAAGGCCTGGTTCACTTTTGCTTAGCTTAGTCTGTAACTTGAAAACTATGTACCGTATGGCCCTATAAACTGTGTTGGGATGAAAGCTAGCCACTTTGAGCAATGTGGGAAGTGCTGGGGCAGTTTGGGACAACAGGGCCAAAATGTCACTTTCACAGTCCCAAAGTGCCATTTTCACAGTAAAAAGGCCTGGTTCACTTTTGCTTAGCTTAGTCTGTAACTTGAAAACTATGTACCGTATGGCCCTATAAACTGTGTTGGGATGAAAGCTAGCCACTTTGAGCAGTGTGGGAAGTGCTGGGGCAGTTTGGGACAACAGGGCCAAAATGTCACTTTCACAGTCCCAAAGTGCCATTTTCACAGTAAAAAGGCCTGGTTCACTTTTGCTTAGCTTAGTCTGTAACTTGAAAACTATGTACCGTATGGCCCTATAAACTGTGTTGGGATGAAAGCTAGCCACTTTGAGCATTGTGGCAAGAGCTGGGGCAGTTTGGGACAACAGGGAACGAACAGGGCCAAAATGTCACTTTCACAGTCCCAAAGTGCCATTTTCACAGTAAAAAGGCCTGGTTCACTTTTGCTTAGCTTAGTCTGTAACTTGAAAACTATGTACCGTATGGCCCTATAAACTGTGTTGGGATGAAAGCTAGCCACTTTGAGCAATGTGGGAAGTGCTGGGGCAGTTTGGGACAACAGGGCCAAAATGTCACTTTCACAGTCCCAAAGTGCCATTTTCACAGTAAAAAGGCCTGGTTCACTTTTGCTTAGCTTAGTCTGTAACTTGAAAACTATGTACCGTATGGCCCTATAAACTGTGTTGGGATGAAAGCTAGCCACTTTGAGCAATGTGGGAAGTGCTGGGGCAGTTTGGGACAACAGGGCCAAAATGTCACTTTCACAGTCCCAAAGTGCCATTTTCACAGTAAAAAGGCCTGGTTCACTTTTGCTTAGCTTAGTCTGTAACTTGAAAACTATGTACCGTATGGCCCTATAAACTGTGTTTAGCCACTTTGAGCATTGTGGCAAGAGCTGGGGCAGTTTGGGACAACAGGGAACGAACAGGGCCAAAATGTCACTTTCACAGTCCCAAAGTGCCATTTTCACAGTAAAAAGGCCTGGTTCACTTTTGCTTAGCTTAGTCTGTAACTTGAAAACTATGTACCGTATGGCCCTATAAACTGTGTTGGGATGAAAGCTAGCCACTTTGAGCAATGTGGGAAGTGCTGGGGCAGTTTGGGACAACAGGGCCAAAATGTCACTTTCACAGTCCCAAAGTGCCATTTTCACAGTAAAAAGGCCTGGTTCACTTTTGCTTAGCTTAGTCTGTAACTTGAAAACTATGTACCGTATGGCCCTATAAACTGTGTTGGGATGAAAGCTAGCCACTTTGAGCAATGTGGGAAGTGCTGGGGCAGTTTGGGACAACAGGGCCAAAATGTCACTTTCACAGTCCCAAAGTGCCATTTTCACAGTAAAAAGGCCTGGTTCACTTTTGCTTAGCTTAGTCTGTAACTTGAAAACTATGTACCGTATGGCCCTATAAACTGTGTTGGGATGAAAGCTAGCCACTTTGAGCAATGTGGGAAGTGCTGGGGCAGTTTGGGACAACAGGGCCAAAATGTCACTTTCACAGTCCCAAAGTGCCATTTTCACAGTAAAAAGGCCTGGTTCACTTTTGCTTAGCTTAGTCTGTAACTTGAAAACTATGTACCGTATGGCCCTATAAACTGTGTTGGGATGAAAGCTAGCCACTTTGAGCAATGTGGGAAGTGCTGGGGCAGTTTGGGACAACAGGGCCAAAATGTCACTTTCACAGTCCCAAAGTGCCGTTTTCACAGTAAAAAAAAAAGATTCATTTTGCTTAGCTTAGTCTGTAACTTGAAAACTATGTACCGTATGGCCCTATAAACTGTGTTGGGATGAAAGCTAGCCACTTTGAGCAATGTGGGAAGTGCTGGGGCAGTTTGGGACAACAGGGCCAAAATGTCACTTTCACAGTCCCAAAGTGCCATTTTCACAGTAAAAAGGCCTGGTTCACTTTTGCTTAGCTTAGTCTGTAACTTGAAAACTATGTACCGTATGGCCCTATAAACTGTGTTGGGATGAAAGCTAGCCACTTTGAGCAATGTGGGAAGTGCTGGGGCAGTTTGGGACAACAGGGCCAAAATGTCACTTTCACAGTCCCAAAGTGCCATTTTCACAGTAAAAAGGCCTGGTTCACTTTTGCTTAGCTTAGTCTGTAACTTTAAAACTATGTACCGTATGGCCCTATAAACTGTGTTGGGATGAAAGCTAGCCACTTTGAGCAATGTGGGAAGTGCTGGGGCAGTTTGGGACAACAGGGCCAAAATGTCACTTTCACAGTCCCAAAGTGCCATTTTCACAGTAAAAAGGCCTGGTTCACTTTTGCTTAGCTTAGTCTGTAACTTGAAAACTATGTACCGTATGGCCCTATAAACTGTGTTGGGATGAAAGCTAGCCACTTTGAGCAATGTGGGAAGTGCTGGGGCAGTTTGGGACAACAGGGCCAAAATGTCACTTTCACAGTCCCAAAGTGCCGTTTTCACAGTAAAAAAAAAAAAGATTCATTTTGCTTAGCTTTGTCTGTAACTTGAAAACTATGTACCGTATGGCCCTATAAACTGTGTTGGGATGAAAGCTAGCCACTTTGAGCAATGTGGGAAGTGCTGGTGCAGTTTGGGACAACAGGGCCAAAATGTCACTTTCACAGTCCCAAAGTGCCATTTTCACAGTAAAAAGGCCTGGTTCACTTTTGCTTAGCTTAGTCTGTAACTTGAAAACTATGTACCGTATGGCCCTATAAACTGTGTTGGGATGAAAGCTAGCCACTTTGAGCATTGTGGCAAGAGCTGGGGCAGTTTGGGACAACAGGGAACGAACAGGGCCAAAATGTCACTTTCACAGTCCCAAAGTGCCATTTTCACAGTAAAAAGGCCTGGTTCACTTTTGCTTAGCTTAGTCTGTAACTTGAAAACTATGTACCGTATGGCCCTATAAACTGTGTTGGGATGAAAGCTAGCCACTTTGAGCAATGTGGGAAGTGCTGGGGCAGTTTGGGACAACAGGGCCAAAATGTCACTTTCACAGTCCCAAAGTGCCATTTTCACAGTAAAAAGGCCTGGTTCACTTTTGCTTAGCTTAGTCTGTAACTTGAAAACTATGTACCGTATGGCCCTATAAACTGTGTTGGGATGAAAGCTAGCCACTTTGAGCAATGTGGGAAGTGCTGGGGCAGTTTGGGACAACAGGGCCAAAATGTCACTTTCACAGTCCCAAAGTGCCATTTTCACAGTAAAAAGGCCTGGTTCACTTTTGCTTAGCTTAGTCTGTAACTTGAAAACTATGTACCGTATGGCCCTATAAACTGTGTTGGGATGAAAGCTAGCCACTTTGAGCAGTGTGGGAAGTGCTGGGGCAGTTTGGGACAACAGGGCCAAAATGTCACTTTCACAGTCCCAAAGTGCCATTTTCACAGTAAAAAGGCCTGGTTCACTTTTGCTTAGCTTAGTCTGTAACTTGAAAACTATGTACCGTATGGCCCTATAAACTGTGTTGGGATGAAAGCTAGCCACTTTGAGCATTGTGGCAAGAGCTGGGGCAGTTTGGGACAACAGGGAACGAACAGGGCCAAAATGTCACTTTCACAGTCCCAAAGTGCCATTTTCACAGTAAAAAGGCCTGGTTCACTTTTGCTTAGCTTAGTCTGTAACTTGAAAACTATGTACCGTATGGCCCTATAAACTGTGTTGGGATGAAAGCTAGCCACTTTGAGCAATGTGGGAAGTGCTGGGGCAGTTTGGGACAACAGGGCCAAAATGTCACTTTCACAGTCCCAAAGTGCCATTTTCACAGTAAAAAGGCCTGGTTCACTTTTGCTTAGCTTAGTCTGTAACTTGAAAACTATGTACCGTATGGCCCTATAAACTGTGTTGGGATGAAAGCTAGCCACTTTGAGCAATGTGGGAAGTGCTGGGGCAGTTTGGGACAACAGGGCCAAAATGTCACTTTCACAGTCCCAAAGTGCCATTTTCACAGTAAAAAGGCCTGGTTCACTTTTGCTTAGCTTAGTCTGTAACTTGAAAACTATGTACCGTATGGCCCTATAAACTGTGTTGGGATGAAAGCTAGCCACTTTGAGCAATGTGGGAAGTGCTGGGGCAGTTTGGGACAACAGGGCCAAAATGTCACTTTCACAGTCCCAAAGTGCCATTTTCACAGTAAAAAGGCCTGGTTCACTTTTGCTTAGCTTAGTCTGTAACTTGAAAACTATGTACCGTATGGCCCTATAAACTGTGTTGGGATGAAAGCTAGCCACTTTGAGCAATGTGGGAAGTGCTGGGGCAGTTTGGGACAACAGGGCCAAAATGTCACTTTCACAGTCCCAAAGTGCCATTTTCACAGTAAAAAGGCCTGGTTCACTTTTGCTTAGCTTAGTCTGTAACTTGAAAACTATGTACCGTATGGCCCTATAAACTGTGTTGGGATGAAAGCTAGCCACTTTGAGCAATGTGGGAAGTGCTGGGGCAGTTTGGGACAACAGGGCCAAAATGTCACTTTCACAGTCCCAAAGTGCCATTTTCACAGTAAAAAGGCCTGGTTCACTTTTGCTTAGCTTAGTCTGTAACTTGAAAACTATGTACCGTATGGCCCTATAAACTGTGTTGGGATGAAAGCTAGCCACTTTGAGCAATGTGGGAAGTGCTGGGGCAGTTTGGGACAACAGGGCCAAAATGTCACTTTCACAGTCCCAAAGTGCCATTTTCACAGTAAAAAGGCCTGGTTCACTTTTGCTTAGCTTAGTCTGTAACTTGAAAACTATGTACCGTATGGCCCTATAAACTGTGTTGGGATGAAAGCTAGCCACTTTGAGCAATGTGGGAAGTGCTGGGGCAGTTTGGGACAACAGGGCCAAAATGTCACTTTCACAGTCCCAAAGTGCCATTTTCACAGTAAAAAAAAAACAGATTCATTTTGCTTAGCTTAGTCTGTAACTTGAAAACTATGTACCGTATGGCCCTATAAACTGTGTTGGGATGAAAGCTAGCCACTTTGAGCAATGTGGGAAGTGCTGGGGCAGTTTGGGACAACAGGGCCAAAATGTCACTTTCACAGTCCCAAAGTGCCATTTTCACAGTAAAAAGGCCTGGTTCACTTTTGCTTAGCTTAGTCTGTAACTTGAAAACTATGTACCGTATGGCCCTATAAACTGTGTTGGGATGAAAGCTAGCCACTTTGAGCAATGTGGGAAGTGCTGGGGCAGTTTGGGACAACAGGGCCAAAATGTCACTTTCACAGTCCCAAAGTGCCATTTTCACAGTAAAAAAAAACAGATTCATTTTGCTTAGCTTAGTCTGTAACTTGAAAACTATGTACCGTATGGCCCTATAAACTGTGTTGGGATGAAAGCTAGCCACTTTGAGCAATGTGGGAAGTGCTGGGGCAGTTTGGGACAACAGGGCCAAAATGTCACTTTCACAGTCCCAAAGTGCCGTTTTCACAGTAAAAAAAAAAAGATTCATTTTGCTTAGCTTTGTCTGTAACTTGAAAACTATGTACCGTATGGCCCTATAAACTGTGTTGGGATGAAAGCTAGCCACTTTGAGCAATGTGGGAAGTGCTGGGGCAGTTTGGGACAACAGGGCCAAAATGTCACTTTCACAGTCCCAAAGTGCCATTTTCACAGTAAAAAGGCCTGGTTCACTTTTGCTTAGCTTAGTCTGTAACTTGAAAACTATGTACCGTATGGCCCTATAAACTGTGTTGGGATGAAAGCTAGCCACTTTGAGCAATTTGGGAAGTGCTGGGGCAGTTTGGGACAACAGGGCCAAAATGTCACTTTCACAGTCCCAAAGTGCCATTTTCACAGTAAAAAGGCCTGGTTCACTTTTGCTTAGCTTAGTCTGTAACTTGAAAACTATGTACCGTATGGCCCTATAAACTGTGTTGGGATGAAAGCTAGCCACTTTGAGCATTGTGGCAAGAGCTGGGGCAGTTTGGGACAACAGGGAACGAACAGGGCCAAAATGTCACTTTCACAGTCCCAAAGTGCCATTTTCACAGTAAAAAGGCCTGGTTCACTTTTGCTTAGCTTAGTCTGTAACTTGAAAACTATGTACCGTATGGCCCTATAAACTGTGTTGGGATGAAAGCTAGCCACTTTGAGCAATGTGGGAAGTGCTGGGGCAGTTTGGGACAACAGGGCCAAAATGTCACTTTCACAGTCCCAAAGTGCCATTTTAACAGTAAAAAGGCCTGGTTCACTTTTGCTTAGCTTAGTCTGTAACTTGAAAACTATGTACCGTATGGCCCTATAAACTGTGTTGGGATGAAAGCTAGCCACTTTGAGCAATGTGGGAAGTGCTGGGGCAGTTTGGGACAACAGGGCCAAAATGTCACTTTCACAGTCCCAAAGTGCCGTTTTCACAGTAAAAAAAAAAAGATTCATTTTGCTTAGCTTAGTCTGTAACTTGAAAACTATGTACCGTATGGCCCTATAAACTGTGTTGGGATGAAAGCTAGCCACTTTGAGCAATGTGGGAAGTGCTGGGGCAGTTTGGGACAACAGGGCCAAAATGTCACTTTCACAGTCCCAAAGTGCCATTTTCACAGTAAAAAGGCCTGGTTCACTTTTGCTTAGCTTAGTCTGTAACTTGAAAACTATGTACCGTATGGCCCTATAAACTGTGTTGGGATGAAAGCTAGCCACTTTGAGCAATGTGGGAAGTGCTGGGGCAGTTTGGGACAACAGGGCCAAAATGTCACTTTCACAGTCCCAAAGTGCCATTTTCACAGTAAAAAGGCCTGGTTCACTTTTGCTTAGCTTAGTCTGTAACTTGAAAACTATGTACCGTATGGCCCTATAAACTGTGTTGGGATGAAAGCTAGCCACTTTGAGCAATGTGGGAAGTGCTGGGGCAGTTTGGGACAACAGGGCCAAAATGTCACTTTCACAGTCCCAAAGTGCCATTTTCACAGTAAAAAAAAACAGATTCATTTTGCTTAGCTTAGTCTGTAACTTGAAAACTATGTACCGTATGGCCCTATAAACTGTGTTGGGATGAAAGCTAGCCACTTTGAGCAATGTGGGAAGTGCTGGGGCAGTTTGGGACAACAGGGCCAAAATGTCACTTTCACAGTCCCAAAGTGCCGTTTTCACAGTAAAAAAAAAAAGATTCATTTTGCTTAGCTTTGTCTGTAACTTGAAAACTATGTACCGTATGGCCCTATAAACTGTGTTGGGATGAAAGCTAGCCACTTTGAGCAATGTGGGAAGTGCTGGGGCAGTTTGGGACAACAGGGCCAAAATGTCACTTTCACAGTCCCAAAGTGCCATTTTCACAGTAAAAAGGCCTGGTTCACTTTTGCTTAGCTTAGTCTGTAACTTGAAAACTATGTACCGTATGGCCCTATAAACTGTGTTGGGATGAAAGCTAGCCACTTTGAGCAATGTGGGAAGTGCTGGGGCAGTTTGGGACAACAGGGCCAAAATGTCACTTTCACAGTCCCAAAGTGCCATTTTCACAGTAAAAAGGCCTGGTTCACTTTTGCTTAGCTTAGTCTGTAACTTGAAAACTATGTACCGTATGGCCCTATAAACTGTGTTGGGATGAAAGCTAGCCACTTTGAGCATTGTGGCAAGAGCTGGGGCAGTTTGGGACAACAGGGAACGAACAGGGCCAAAATGTCACTTTCACAGTCCCAAAGTGCCATTTTCACAGTAAAAAGGCCTGGTTCACTTTTGCTTAGCTTAGTCTGTAACTTGAAAACTATGTACCGTATGGCCCTATAAACTGTGTTGGGATGAAAGCTAGCCACTTTGAGCAATGTGGGAAGTGCTGGGGCAGTTTGGGACAACAGGGCCAAAATGTCACTTTCACAGTCCCAAAGTGCCATTTTCACAGTAAAAAGGCCTGGTTCACTTTTGCTTAGCTTAGTCTGTAACTTGAAAACTATGTACCGTATGGCCCTATAAACTGTGTTGGGATGAAAGCTAGCCACTTTGAGCAATGTGGGAAGTGCTGGGGCAGTTTGGGACAACAGGGCCAAAATGTCACTTTCACAGTCCCAAAGTGCCATTTTCACAGTAAAAAGGCCTGGTTCACTTTTGCTTAGCTTAGTCTGTAACTTGAAAACTATGTACCGTATGGCCCTATAAACTGTGTTGGGATGAAAGCTAGCCACTTTGAGCAATGTGGGAAGTGCTGGGGCAGTTTGGGACAACAGGGCCAAAATGTCACTTTCACAGTCCCAAAGTGCCATTTTCACAGTAAAAAGGCCTGGTTCACTTTTGCTTAGCTTAGTCTGTAACTTGAAAACTATGTACCGTATGGCCCTATAAACTGTGTTGGGATGAAAGCTAGCCACTTTGAGCAATGTGGGAAGTGCTGGGGCAGTTTGGGACAACAGGGCCAAAATGTCACTTTCACAGTCCCAAAGTGCCGTTTTCACAGTAAAAAAAAAAGATTCATTTTGCTTAGCTTAGTCTGTAACTTGAAAACTATGTACCGTATGGCCCTATAAACTGTGTTGGGATGAAAGCTAGCCACTTTGAGCAATGTGGGAAGTGCTGGGGCAGTTTGGGACAACAGGGCCAAAATGTCACTTTCACAGTCCCAAAGTGCCATTTTCACAGTAAAAAGGCCTGGTTCACTTTTGCTTAGCTTAGTCTGTAACTTGAAAACTATGTACCGTATGGCCCTATAAACTGTGTTGGGATGAAAGCTAGCCACTTTGAGCAATGTGGGAAGTGCTGGGGCAGTTTGGGACAACAGGGCCAAAATGTCACTTTCACAGTCCCAAAGTGCCATTTTCACAGTAAAAAGGCCTGGTTCACTTTTGCTTAGCTTAGTCTGTAACTTGAAAACTATGCACCGTATGGCCCTATAAACTGTGTTGGGATGAAAGCTAGCCACTTTGAGCAATGTGGGAAGTGCTGGGGCAGTTTGGGACAACAGGGCCAAAATGTCACTTTCACAGTCCCAAAGTGCCATTTTCACAGTAAAAAGGCCTGGTTCACTTTTGCTTAGCTTAGTCTGTAACTTGAAAACTATGTACCGTATGGCCCTATAAACTGTGTTGGGATGAAAGCTAGCCACTTTGAGCAATGTGGGAAGTGCTGGGGCAGTTTGGGACAACAGGGCCAAAATGTCACTTTCACAGTCCCAAAGTGCCGTTTTCACAGTAAAAAAAAAAAGATTCATTTTGCTTAGCTTTGTCTGTAACTTGAAAACTATGTACCGTATGGCCCTATAAACTGTGTTGGGATGAAAGCTAGCCACTTTGAGCAATGTGGGGAAGTGCTGGTGCAGTTTGGGACAACAGGGCCAAAATGTCACTTTCACAGTCCCAAAGTGCCATTTTCACAGTAAAAAGGCCTGGTTCACTTTTGCTTAGCTTAGTCTGTAACTTGAAAACTATGTACCGTATGGCCCTATAAACTGTGTTGGGATGAAAGCTAGCCACTTTGAGCAATGTGGAAGTGCTGGGGCAGTTTGGGACAACAGGGCCAAAATGTCACTTTCACAGTCCCAAAGTGCCATTTTCACAGTAAAAAGGCCTGGTTCACTTTTGCTTAGCTTAGTCTGTAACTTGAAAACTATGTACCGTATGGCCCTATAAACTGTGTTGGGATGAAAGCTAGCCACTTTGAGCATTGTGGCAAGAGCTGGGGCAGTTTGGGACAACAGGGAACGAACAGGGCCAAAATGTCACATTCACAGTCCCAAAGTGCCATTTTCACAGTAAAAAGGCCTGGTTCACTTTTGCTTAGCTTAGTCTGTAACTTGAAAACTATGTACCGTTATGGCCCTATAAACTGTGTTGGGATGAAAGCTAGCCACTTTGAGCAATGTGGGAAGTGCTGGGGCAGTTTGGGACAACAGGGCCAAAATGTCACTTTCACAGTCCCAAAGTGCCATTTTCACAGTAAAAAGGCCTGGTTCACTTTTGCTTAGCTTAGTCTGTAACTTGAAAACTATGTACCGTATGGCCCTATAAACTGTGTTGGGATGAAAGCTAGCCACTTTGAGCAATGTGGGAAGTGCTGGGGCAGTTTGGGACAACAGGGCCAAAATGTCACTTTCACAGTCCCAAAGTGCCATTTTCACAGTAAAAAGGCCTGGTTCACTTTTGCTTAGCTTAGTCTGTAACTTGAAAACTATGTACCGTATGGCCCTATAAACTGTGTTGGGATGAAAGCTAGCCACTTTGAGCAGTGTGGGAAGTGCTGGGGCAGTTTGGGACAACAGGGCCAAAATGTCACTTTCACAGTCCCAAAGTGCCATTTTCACAGTAAAAAGGCCTGGTTCACTTTTGCTTAGCTTAGTCTGTAACTTGAAAACTATGTACCGTATGGCCCTATAAACTGTGTTAGGATGAAAGCTAGCCACTTTGAGCATTGTGGCAAGAGCTGGGGCAGTTTGGGACAACAGGGAACGAACAGGGCCAAAATGTCACTTTCACAGTCCCAAAGTGCCATTTTCACAGTAAAAAGGCCTGGTTCACTTTTGCTTAGCTTAGTCTGTAACTTGAAAACTATGGTACCGTATGGCCCTATAAAACTGTGTTGGGATGAAAGCTAGCCACTTTGAGCAATGTGGGAAGTGCTGGGCAGTTTGGGACAACAGGCCAAAATGTCACTTTCACAGTCCCAAAGTGCCATTTTCACAGTAAAAAGGCCTGGTTCACTTTTGCTTAGCTTAGTCTGTAACTTGAAAACTATGTACCGTATGGCCCTATAAACTGTGTTGGGATGAAAGCTAGCCACTTTGAGCAATGTGGGAAGTGCTGGGGCAGTTTGGGACAACAGGGCCAAAATGTCACTTTCACAGTCCCAAAGTGCCATTTTCACAGTAAAAAGGCCTGGTTCACTTTTGCTTAGCTTAGTCTGTAACTTGAAAACTATGTACCGTATGGCCCTATAAACTGTGTTGGGATGAAAGCTAGCCACTTTGAGCAATGTGGGAAGTGCTGGGGCAGTTTGGGACAACAGGGCCAAAATGTCACTTTCACAGTCCCAAAGTGCCGTTTTCACAGTAAAAAAAAAAAGATTCATTTTGCTTAGCTTAGTCTGTAACTTGAAAACTATGTACCGTATGGCCCTATAAACTGTGTTGGGATGAAAGCTAGCCACTTTGAGCAATGTGGGAAGTGCTGGGGCAGTTTGGGACAACAGGGCCAAAATGTCACTTTCACAGTCCCAAAGTGCCATTTTCACAGTAAAAAGGCCTGGTTCACTTTTGCTTAGCTTAGTCTGTAACTTGAAAACTATGTACCGTATGGCCCTATAAACTGTGTTGGGATGAAAGCTAGCCACTTTGAGCAATGTGGGAAGTGCTGGGGCAGTTTGGGACAACAGGGCCAAAATGTCACTTTCACAGTCCCAAAGTGCCATTTTCACAGTAAAAAGGCCTGGTTCACTTTTGCTTAGCTTAGTCTGTAACTTGAAAACTATGTACCGTATGGCCCTATAAACTGTGTTGGGATGAAAGCTAGCCACTTTGAGCAGTGTGGGAAGTGCTGGGGCAGTTTGGGACAACAGGGCCAAAATGTCACTTTCACAGTCCCAAAGTGCCATTTTCACAGTAAAAAGGCCTGGTTCACTTTTGCTTAGCTTAGTCTGTAACTTGAAAACTATGTACCGTATGGCCCTATAAACTGTGTTGGGATGAAAGCTAGCCACTTTGAGCATTGTGGCAAGAGCTGGGGCAGTTTGGGACAACAGGGAACGAACAGGGCCAAAATGTCACTTTCACAGTCCCAAAGTGCCATTTTCACAGTAAAAAGGCCTGGTTCACTTTTGCTTAGCTTAGTCTGTAACTTGAAAACTATGTACCGTATGGCCCTATAAACTGTGTTGGGATGAAAGCTAGCCACTTTGAGCAATGTGGGAAGTGCTGGGGCAGTTTGGGGACAACAGGGCCAAAATGTCACTTTCACAGTCCCAAAGTGCCATTTTCACAGAAAAAAGGCCTGGTTCACTTTTGCTTAGCTTAGTCTGTAACTTGAAAACTATGTACCGTATGGCCCTATAAACTGTGTTGGGATGAAAGCTAGCCACTTTGAGCAATGTGGGAAGTGCTGGGGCAGTTTGGGACAACAGGGCCAAAAATGTCACTTTCACAGTCCCAAAGTGCCGTTTTCACAGTAAAAAAAAAAAGATTCATTTTGCTTAGCTTAGTCTGTAACTTGAAAAACTATGTACCGTATGGCCCTATAAACTGTGTTGGGATGAAAGCTAGCCACTTTGAGCAATGTGGGAAGTGCTGGGGCAGTTTGGGACAACAGGGCCAAAATGTCACTTTCACAGTCCCAAAGTGCCATTTTCACAGTAAAAAGGCCTGGTTCACTTTTGCTTAGCTTAGTCTGTAACTTGAAAACTATGTACCGTATGGCCCTATAAACTGTGTTGGATGAAAGCTAGCCACTTTGAGCAATGTGGGAAGTGCTGGGGCAGTTTGGGACAACAGGGCCAAAATGTCACTTTCACAGTCCCAAAGTGCCATTTTCACAGTAAAAAGGCCTGGTTCACTTTTGCTTAGCTTAGTCTGTAACTTGAAAACTATGTACCGTATGGCCCTATAAAACTGTGTTGGGATGAAAGCTAGTCACTTTGAGCAATGTGGGAAGTGCTGGGGCAGTTTGGGACAACAGGGCCAAAATGTCACTTTCACAGTCCCAAAGTGCCATTTTCACAGTAAAAAAAAAACAGATTCATTTTGCTTAGCTTAGTCTGTAACTTGAAAACTATGTACCGTATGGCCCTATAAACTGTGTTGGGATGAAAGCTAGCCACTTTGAGCAATGTGGGAAGTGCTGGGGCAGTTTGGGACAACAGGGCCAAAATGTCACTTTCACAGTCCCAAAGTGCCATTTTCACAGTAAAAAGGCCTGGTTCACTTTTGCTTAGCTTAGTCTGTAACTTGAAAACTATGTACCGTATGGCCCTATAAACTGTGTTGGGATGAAAGCTAGCCACTTTGAGCAATGTGGGAAGTGCTGGGGCAGTTTGGGACAACAGGGCCAAAATTGTCACTTTCACAGTCCCAAAGTGCCATTTTCACAGTAAAAAAAAACAGATTCATTTTGCTTAGCTTAGTCTGTAACTTGAAAACTATGTACCGTATGGCCCTATAAACTGTGTTGGGATGAAAGCTAGCCACTTTGAGCAATGTGGGAAGTGCTGGGGCAGTTTGGGACAACAGGGCCAAAATGTCACTTTCACAGTCCCAAAGTGCCGTTTTCACAGTAAAAAAAAAAAGATTCATTTTGCTTAGCTTTGTCTGTAACTTGAAAACTATGTACCGTATGGCCCTATAAACTGTGTTGGGATGAAAGCTAGCCACTTTGAGCAATGTGGGAAGTGCTGGGGCAGTTTGGGACAACAGGGCCAAAATGTCACTTTCACAGTCCCAAAGTGCCATTTTCACAGTAAAAAGGCCTGGTTCACTTTTGCTTAGCTTAGTCTGTAACTTGAAAACTATGTACCGTATGGCCCTATAAACTGTGTTGGGATGAAAGCTAGCCACTTTGAGCAATGTGGGAAGTGCTGGGGCAGTTTGGGACAACAGGGCCAAAATGTCACTTTCACAGTCCCAAAGTGCCATTTTCACAGTAAAAAGGCCTGGTTCACTTTTGCTTAGCTTAGTCTGTAACTTGAAAACTATGTACCGTATGGCCCTATAAACTGTGTTGGGATGAAAGCTAGCCACTTTGAGCATTGTGGCAAGAGCTGGGGCAGTTTGGGACAACAGGGAACGAACAGGGCCAAAATGTCACTTTCACAGTCCCAAAGTGCCATTTTCACAGTAAAAAGGCCTGGTTCACTTTTGCTTAGCTTAGTCTGTAACTTGAAAACTATGTACCGTATGGCCCTATAAACTGTGTTGGGATGAAAGCTAGCCACTTTGAGCAATGTGGGAAGTGCTGGGGCAGTTTGGGACAACAGGGCCAAAATGTCACTTTCACAGTCCCAAAGTGCCATTTTCACAGTAAAAAGGCCTGGTTCACTTTTGCTTAGCTTAGTCTGTAACTTGAAAACTATGTACCGTATGGCCCTATAAACTGTGTTGGGATGAAAGCTAGCCACTTTGAGCAATGTGGGAAGTGCTGGGGCAGTTTGGGACAACAGGGCCAAAATGTCACTTTCACAGTCCCAAAGTGCCATTTTCACAGTAAAAAGGCCTGGTTCACTTTTGCTTAGCTTAGTCTGTAACTTGAAAACTATGTACCGTATGGCCCTATAAACTGTGTTGGGATGAAAGCTAGCCACTTTGAGCAATGTGGGAAGTGCTGGGGCAGTTTGGGACAACAGGGCCAAAATGTCACTTTCACAGTCCCAAAGTGCCATTTTCACAGTAAAAAGGCCTGGTTCACTTTTGCTTAGCTTAGTCTGTAACCTTGAAAACTATGTACCGTATGGCCCTATAACTGTGTTGGGATGAAAGCTAGCCACTTTGAGCAATGTGGGAAGTGCTGGGGCAGTTTGGGACAACAGGGCCAAAATGTCACTTTCACAGTCCCAAAGTGCCGTTTTCACAGTAAAAAAAAGAAGGTTCACTTTTGCTTAGCTTAGTCTGTAACTTGAAAACTATGTACCGTATGGCCCTATAAACTGTGTTGGGATGAAAGCTAGCCACTTTGAGCAATGTGGGAAGTGCTGGGGCAGTTTGGGACAACAGGGCCAAAATGTCACTTTCACAGTCCCAAAGTGCCATTTTCACAGTAAAAAGGCCTGGTTCACTTTTGCTTAGCTTAGTCTGTAACTTGAAAACTATGTACCGTATGGCCCTATAAACTGTGTTGGGATGAAAGCTAGCCACTTTGAGCAATGTGGGAAGTGCTGGGGCAGTTTGGGACAACAGGGCCAAAATGTCACTTTCCACAGTCCCAAAGTGCCATTTTCACAGTAAAAAGGCCTGGTTCACTTTTGCTTAGCTTAGTCTGTAACTTGAAAACTATGTACCGTATGGCCCTATAAACTGTGTTGGGATGAAAGCTAGCCACTTTGAGCAGTGTGGGAAGTGCTGGGGCAGTTTGGGACAACAGGGCCAAAATGTCACTTTCACAGTCCCAAAGTGCCATTTTCACAGTAAAAAGGCCTGGTTCACTTTTGCTTAGCTTAGTCTGTAACTTGAAAACTATGTACCGTATGGCCCTATAAACTGTGTTGGGATGAAAGCTAGCCACTTTGAGCAATGTGGCAAGTGCTGGGGCAGTTTGGGACAACAGGGCCAAAATGTCACTTTCACAGTCCCAAAGTGCCATTTTCACAGTAAAAAAGGCCTGGTTCACTTTTGCTTAGCTTAGTCTGTAACTTGAAAACTATGTACCGTATGGCCCTATAAACTGTGTTGGGATGAAAGCTAGCCACTTTGAGCAATGTGGGAAGTGCTGGGGCAGTTTGGGACAACAGGGCCAAAATGTCACTTTCACAGTCCCAAAGTGCCATTTTCACAGTAAAAAGGCCTGGTTCACTTTTGCTTAGCTTAGTCTGTAACTTGAAAACTATGTACCGTATGGCCCTATAAACTGTGTTGGGATGAAAGCTAGCCACTTTGAGCAATGTGGGAAGTGCTGGGGCAGTTTGGGACAACAGGGCCAAAATGTCACTTTCACAGTCCCAAAGTGCCATTTTCACAGTAAAAAAGGCCTGGTTCACTTTTGCTTAGCTTAGTCTGTAACTTGAAAACTATGTACCGTATGGCCCTATAAACTGTGTTGGGATGAAAGCTAGCCACTTTGAGCAATGTGGGAAGTGCTGGGGCAGTTTGGGACAACAGGGCCAAAATGTCACTTTCACAGTCCCAAAGTGCCATTTTCACAGTAAAAAGGCCTGGTTCACTTTTGCTTAGCTTAGTCTGTAACTTGAAAACTATGTACCGTATGGCCCTATAAACTGTGTTGGGATGAAAGCTAGCCACTTTGAGCAGTGTGGGAAGTGCTGGGGCAGTTTGGGACAACAGGGCCAAAATGTCACTTTCACAGTCCCAAAGTGCCATTTTCACAGTAAAAGGCCTGGTTCACTTTTGCTTAGCTTAGTCTGTAACTTGAAAACTATGTACCGTATGGCCCTATAAACTGTGTTGGGATGAAAGCTAGCCACTTTGAGCATTGTGGGAAGTGCTGGGGCAGTTTGGGACAACAGAGGCCAAAATGTCACTTTCACAGTCCCAAAGTGCCATTTTCACAGTAAAAAAGCCTGGTTCACTTTTGCTTAGCTTAGTCTGTAACTTGAAAACTATGTACCGTATGGCCCTATAAACTGTGTTGGGATGAAAGCTAGCCACTTTGAGCAATGTGGGAAGTGCTGGGGCAGTTTGGGACAACAGGGATACGAAACAGGGCCAAAATGTCACTTTCACAGTCCCAAAGTTGCCATTTTCACAGTAAAAAGGCCTGGTTCACTTTCTTGCTTAGCTTAGTCTGTAACTTGAAAAACTATGTACCGTATGGCGCCTATAAACTGTGTTGAGGCTGAAAGCTAGCCACTTTGAGCAATGTGGGAAGTGCTGGAGGCAGTTGGGACAACAGGG